>NC_091792.1:102097803-102400833 GCF_041296235.1 Equus asinus
GGGATGGGACTCTTGGAGCTTTGTGTGAGAGCTGACCACAGCTGATGAGACATGAGCCTCGCCTTTGTTTTGCAAGAACAGAGGAAAAACCTAGCTGGTTCTCTATGTATCCACTCCTCCTTTCTCTTAGGGTGGAATTGCGTTTCATAGAATCGGGGTTTCTTTCTTAGATTTTCAGTTTTTAAAAAAACTTATAAGGGAGCAATTATTTTTTTCTGCTTACAGAAGTAATTTATTTCTGTGTAAAAAATCCAAACAATGCAGAAAAACAGAACAGAGAGAACGGAAGACCCCTCATAATCCTGTTCCACAGAGATAAGCGCCATTAGACGTTTGGTGTGGATGCTTAGAGATTTGGTGGGTAACTAAAAGATTGCAATTTTTAAATTATCTATACTTCACCCCCCCTAATATTTTCATTTTGCATTTTATCTGCTAGTTTTGTCCATACATGTCCATATTTTACATTGTCTGCTTTTTCCATTTAACATAGATCTTGAGCCTGTTTCTTATTTCTGTGTAGTTTTTATAATTTTCATGGTTGCTTTCTACTCTGACCTGTGAATTATCATAATTTACTGTCATTCTTTTCCTGTTCAACATTTTGGTTATTTCCAATTTTATGGTAATTCCTTGTTGTTTCAACCTAAACTGAATTAGATTTAGAGCTGGAAGAGAGGATCATGACTAAAGACGTTCTGTTGTTGTTTCTCTCTTTTATTGTTTCTCATTTGCTGGGTTCGAGCAGAATCACGGTAGTGACATGAGTCCTTGTTTTCTTCAGACCAAGCCCTGGACCCCTCTCAGCCCCAGCCTGCACATGGGAACAATCAAGATCCCAGTCACCATTTATTGGGCATTTTGAGCGTGGCCTGAGATAAGCACTCTGCTCAAACCTCGTTAATCCGAACAGTAATCCTCGCCAAGCCCTCCTTCCCTGCTATGCCAGCATAACTTTCTAAACCGCCACTTGCCTGTCAGTTCAACATAGGCAGCGCAGCGCAAGAGTTAGGAGTCTCCTGCCTTAGGTAGGGAGGGACCGTTTGGAAGGACTGTTGCAAAGGGGAAAGGACTGGTGCAGGAGAAGGAGGGGACTTGCACACGGGAGAGCCTCTGGCAGTGTGACCTGCACAGCCGCAAGGGTCAGAATTTTTCCTTTAGCGGGAGGAGTAAACAAGGCTGCCGAGGAGAGAAACTTAACCAAAGTTTGGCTGACAAGCATTTTTTTCCCCAGCTTTATTGAGGTATGATTGAGAAATAAAAATTGTATATATTTAAGGTGTACAACATGATGTTTTGGTACATGCTTACATTGAGAAATGATGACCGCAATCAAGCTAATTAACATATTCATCACCTCACATAGTTACTTCTGTGTGTGTGTGTGTGTGTGTGTGTGTGTGTGGTGAGAACACAGGATCTATTCTCTTAGCAGCTTTCAAGTATACAATACAGTACTATTAACTATAGTCACCATGCTGCACATTAACAAGCATTTTGTTCCCATCGATGGGTGGGAACAAGTGGTTCAGCTAATCAATTATGAGGCAAAAAATGGAAATCTGAAGGGTCTGTGTCTGGCTTTGTCTTAGGTAAACAAAGGGGGCATCCGTGAATCTTACCCAAGTCACATGGGGAAGGGTGTTTCTTTGCAGTAGGCCATTTCCTGGAACATAGAAGTGGGGACTCTTGAACTGTTGCCGTTTTCCAGGAGCACAGGGATCCGATAAGATTCAGCATTGCCAGGAGCGCAGGTTTGGAGTGAGTCCTGGGGTGGGAGGCTGGCTCCACTCACTGCTAGCAAACCTTAGGCGTTCTGCTAACCTCTCCTGAAGTGTAAAATGGGGAAGGTGATTTTTCACCTTGTAGACTATTAAGGGGATTAGATGAGATAAAGTGGCAACCTATAGTGCCTGGCTCTTGATAATATTCTGCAGCCCAAAAACCTTCCATGGCTCCCCGTTGTATATCGTCATAGACTCCTATGATCTCAGCCTACCTCTCTAAAAGAATCTCCCTACTCCATATAAAACCCACACCCAGTCACACCTAATACTACCCCACCTCTGTATGCTTGACTGTCTCATTCTCCACATCTGCTATCTTTCTGATTAAGCAGAGGACTCTAGGAGAGATGGACACAGGGCAGGGAGGAAGGGCTCACTCTGTCCAGCCAGACAGGATAGTTGAATCAACTCTGGCTGTCCATAATGCATCCACCACCCTGACCTCCCCATGCTTGCAAAATTTTATTTATTATCCCCAGCTCACTTTAAAGACCACGTTTTTCCATCTCCGTTCGTAGAATCCATTGTCTGAACGCTGTAGAGACCATCGTCTGGTGTACTCTTTGGCCATTTATCACATACTACTTTATAGTATTGATTATATTGTATGGGTGTATCAATATTCCCCTAAATAGAGGATAAGCTCCTGGAACACAAAAACCGTATCTATGTTGCTGGTTATCTCCTAGCACATACTACATAGTGTTTTGATGATTTGCAAGAATACTTCTATACTTAGCAAGAAAACCATGGGTATAACACTGCTTTAAATAGTTGTTAGGAAAAGAGGTCATGGAAGGACATAGATTTTTCTTTCCACCCACAAAAGGAACTGGCTGCACTTAGCTCTGTAGGGTGCCGGATTTCTGATAAGATAGACAAATTGAGAGGTGCTAGATCTGTGATTGGCACCTGTGATTCTAATGAAGCTATTGCTTTCTCCATATCTCAATGTGACTAAAATGGCCAGTAAACAACTACTTCCTCTGGGTGCACATTAAAGGCCCTACTTGGATTTGGAGCTGTCGAGCTCCCGTTACAAGGCCTGGCACTGTGGCTTTGCGTTGGCCGTCCGTGCCTTTCATCTGCTCGTCTCTGATTGCCTCATATCCAGTTCTTTTCCCCAACATCTGATAAGCAGAGTCCATGGAAGCTATTGCGTAAGTGTTCTAGTACTGTATTTTGTTGATTGAACAAATATTTCTCCAAGAACTGCATTGTCCTAGACACTGTGGAGAAGATTAAAGAAAAAAACCCTACTTTGTTTTTTGTAGGTCAGCACCTCTGTTTTGAGAACCTAATATATTACCATATTGAGTAGCTGCACTTTCATTTTCGTTTTACGTTGCTCATATCACCTGCTTCATGTTGATTCCTGTTAACTTCAGTTTTTAGAAGATGTTTTCTGTCCTGACCACTTTTTTTCCTAAGAAATTCCTATGTAATGTTTTAGGGGTTCAAAAGAATGGATGATCCATCCAGTTGAAGGGGGCTACTCAAGGAATTCATGGAGGAGGGAAAATTATTGCCCTGCCCTTTTCTGGAAATTTATGGACAAGAAAAATTTCTTATTTTAATGAAATCAGACTTTAAAAAAAAAAAAAGATTAGCACCTGAGCTAATATCTGTTGCTAATCTTCTTTTTTTCCCCCCTTTTTCTTCTCCCCAAAGCCGCCTGGTACAGTTGTGAGTGCCACTGGTTGCCATGTGGGACGCCGCCTCAGCATGGCCTGATGAGTGGTGCCATGTCTGCACCCAGGATCTGAACCGGTGAAACCCCGGGCCACCAAGCAGAAGGCGCGAACTCAGTCGGCCATGGTGCCGGCCCCCAGACAACTTTTAAAATATCTATGAGCCTTCAAAATCCTCTAAAAGACAAAAAATTTGTTATTTATGTTAGACTTCTCATAGTTAACATATTAGTTTTAGGAAGGTTAAATTTATGTTCCTGAGCTGTTTCTAGCTGCTATATGCATACTTTATAGCAGAGAAACTGTACTATATAACTTATATAACTAAAATGTGTAGTATATTTATACCCATTTTATTAAAATGTTGTATGCAGAGGTAGGGTCGGAGAGTGGAGAAAAGCTGTACTGGGTTCTGGACCCAGCTCTGACATTAAGGAGCTCTCTGACCCTCAGCACAGTCCCTCACCCTTCCAGGGCCTCAGGGTTACATCTCCTTACCCTGAGGGCCTTTCCAGTTCTGGTGCTCTCTCACTCTCTGGGCCTGACTCTCTCCCTCGCTTGAAAGCTAAGACTCCTGTTTAGAAGATAAGATAAAAGACCACGAAGCTCTTAAAAAATTGCTTACAAAGACTGATTAGATTAAAATCTCCTGACTGGGGCAGGGAGAGTATCAATGCGTGTAGGGGCGGGTGGGGAGGGCTTCACCACGGAGAGAGTCTGAGCTGGATCCAGAAGGTTGGAGGAACAGGGTTTCATGGTTTGTCTCAAGATTTTTCTATCTCATCAATCTGATCTCAACTCAGTAAGTTAGTGCTGATAGTAAAGGCCAAGGATATTTCAATCATGTGTCATTCGGATAGAAATCTGATGATTACGTGTTCTGAACTGATGCCAAACCACAAGTCATCCCCAGTTCTATGACACGGCCAACTCGTGCTGTGAATTTGCATCTAGCTCTCCAGATGACAAGCTTTGCTTTGACAAGCTTAGGTGTTCTGCATTCATTTATTCCAGAGCTACTTTGATTTTCCCTACAAAGATTTTTGGAATATTTTCTTTTTAATGGTATAACAATATTGTTAAGTTCTTTTGCAACCTTGCTACTATTAAATTGGAGGCTGGACTGCTAAAATTTGACATCCTGTTGTGTGCTTTGTCACAGTGCATTTTAGCATGTGGTTTCTACCATGTTTTGAAGCCGGTTCATTTGTTTATCATTACTCAAAACCTTACTGCGGAGAAGTGCCAGGTGACGTCAGGGGATGCTGCTCTTGCAATCTACTTCTTATTGTTTCACTAGTGGCCCTACATTCTCTCTGTCAGTAGGTCCCACTTTTCCCTTTCGATTTTCTTTTTAAAAATTTTCTCAATGTTAATTTTTATTTGTTATAAAAAATTCAGAAAGTACAAAATTTCATCAAGGAGAAGATAACAGTGATCCAAATTTCCAATACGCAGAGTTAATCACTGTGCACGTCTCAGTCTATGCTTTTACCTTTCTTGTGTACTTCAATAATTTTTGCTGTGAAAATGCAGTTTTCTTCCATTGACAAATTATGAACCATTAGGGCTGCTAGATATGAGGTTTCTGTCTATTAACCTTGGGTGCTGGATTAATCAGGCTTCTGTTGCAATGCTGGATGACAAACAACCCCAAATCTCAGTGGCTTGTGACAGTAACGTTTGTTTTACTCTCAGGTGCGCAGGTTGGCTGCAGTTTGTGCTTGGCTGGCTCAGCTGAACGAGACTGGACTCCAGGCTTCATGTCTGGTCCACACATCACCATTTTAGGGCCTTGGCTGGAGTGTCAACAGCTACCTGAGGCATGCTCTTCTCTTGGCAGAGGGTGGCAGGTGGAAACTTGCCATGCCTTTTAAGGCCTTAGCCCAAAATTGGGGCATTGCCATTCCATCCACATTCTTTGACCAGATCATTTGGCCAAGCCTGAAGTCAGTAGGGTGGAAGATACCCTTTCCATACGGGGGCCCTGGCTTATTTATTTGCTGAGGCTTCCATAACAAACACCACAGACTGGATGACTTGAACAACACAAATCTATTGTTGCATAGTTCTAGATGCTAGAAGTCTGAGATCAAGGTGTCAGCAAGGTTGCGTTCTTCTGAGAGCTCTCCCCTTGGCTTTAGATGGCTGTCTTCTTCCTGTGTCTTCACGTGATCTTCCCTTTGTGTGTATTTGTGTCCTAATCACCTCTTCTTACCAGGACGTCAGTCATATTGGATCACAGCCCACCCTAATGACCTCATTTAACCTTAAATTTGTCTTTAAAAACCCTATCCCCAAATACTGTCACATTCTGAGGTCCTGGGGGTTGAGACTTCAGTATATGAATTTGGGGGGCACACAGTTCCCATAACACATGGTACGGGTGAGAAACGAGGGAAGGATGGTAGACAAAGAATATGCTAAGCACTTAACCTCAGTGAGGCTCAGCTTCCTCCTCTTTAAAATATGCATAGACATGTCTGTGTGATGGGTTTGTCGGGGATTGAATGAAAAAGCATGTAAAGCCCCTGGGGGTGGAGGTGGTAAGGATGGGTGTGGCTCTACCTCAAGTGGAAGGACCAAAGCTTGTCTTCTTGGGCCTATCTCCCTGTTCTCTCATGTGGACCACCTGGGAGTGCGTGGTGTGTCTCAGAATGGCCGAACTTCCACAGCAGCTGTACAATCAGTGGCATCTTCGTAACAAAGCCAATAGGGCCTCTTGGGTTCTCAGTCTGTGGTCTTGTTTCGGTAACACCATGTTTCCACCCATGAGCTGTGGTTCCAGCATCCTTCTTCTACCACAAATATTTACTGAAGACCTTTTATAGAGCTGTGGGCTTCATATTGGCATAAGGCATGGTCCTGCTCTCAAGGGACTGCAGGTGAATGCCTGTGGAAAAAATAAGCGAGCTAGAAGCTCAGAGTAGGGAGTGTCCCTCTGCCTCTGTATTCAAAGCCAACTGCCTAACACTTTGTAAATCTCCTTTTGGTTTTCTCCCCTAGAATGTTGTGTTAAGGAATGGTTCCGAGACCTTTAACTCCTGGAAGAATCCCCCTCTGCCTGTGTACTCCCAGTTCTACTTCTTCAATGTCACCAATCCAGAGGAGATCCTAAGAGGGGAGACCCCTCGGTTAGAAGAAGTGGGACCGTACACGTACAGGTGAGTCCTGACCACCTCCCTGCCATACCTGCCAGAAATCTGGAGTGATCCCACTGCGGCCTGGGTCCTCGTCTGTTCCCACGATCCTCCTCTGTGTGCGGCGCAGGGAGCACAGGTTTAGGTTACACCTGTCTGAAATCCGCTGATGTTTGGCACATGTGTGTGATACTGCAACAGAGGATGGCTTGTGTAGACTGGGGCTGAGTCTCAGCCTGTTGTGTTTAGAAATGCAGCTGCTTCCTCCAGAGTTGGCAGAACGTGGTTGTTGAGCCATAAAGAACTCTTCCCACCCGCTGCCCTTTTAAGGTCTCCCCTTGATTTTTTTTTTGGTGACTTTTAGGGCCTTCCCTTATTTCCCTCCCCGGCATATGTAGTTTTAGACCAGTGCCTAGAATTCATTGTTGGTCTGCAGACAGGCTTTTCTCTCTCTTATTCACTCCTTTCCCCACCCCTCCTGGCTATGAGAGATAACCCAGTGGCAGGGTGGGTTGGTGTCTCTGGCAGTGGCCACTAGTCCCAAACGCTGGGAAGTCAGGAGCATTGCCTTACTCGTTTTTTAAAAGACTAGTAGAGGGAGGCGCTTGGAGATCTTACCATCAGAGAGTTTTTTCTATTGCAGTATTCCTCCAACCCCTATGATGGGAGTCCCTTCTCCCCCCACCCCGTAATAGTCTTTCCTTAGGAAAGTTTCTTAGGAAGTACCTTAGGAAGTTTCTCCTTCCCAAGTTTAAAAAAATAGAGGAAGCAGAGAGGAAGATCTTTCTTCCTCAGAACTAAGTGGTGAAAATGCCTCACAATTCTGCAGTAATCGATTGCTGAATAAATGGTTGCTGACTGATTCATTTCTTATGAGTCAGGACTGTTCTCGGTGCTGGAATTCAGAGATAAAAATCCTGGTCCCTGCCTCAGGTGCTCATGGGCTGGCTCTGGAGTCGAATCGCCTGTTTTGAATCCCACCTCCGCCACTTACTAGTTCTCTGTGCCTTGGTTCCCTTACCTATAAAGTGGGGATAAAAGGAGGACTCCAGCAGAGGATTGTGATAAGGATTAAACGGTTAATGAGTCAGGATTTATGAAGCGCTTGGACTAGTGCCTCACACATAATTAGCGCTACTTAAGTGTTTGCTGTTAGTTTTAGTGGATTGTCTTAGTCTGTGCAAATCGATATCCAGAATTGCAAAGATGAGCTCTGTTGTTATATAAAGGAATTTTTAAAAAACACTTGGGTCTTCATTTTAAAAAGCATTTATATATATATATATATATATTTTTTTTTTTTTTTTTAAAGATTGGCACCTGAGCTAACATCTGTTGCCAATCTTTTTTTTCTTTCCTCTTCTTCTCCCCAAAGCCCCCCAGTACGTAGTTGTATATTTTAGTTGTGGGTCCTTCTAGTTGTGCTATATGGGATGCCGCCTCAGCATGGCCTGATGAGCGGTGCCATGTCTGTGCCCGGGATCACCGGCGAAACCCTGGGCCGCCGAAGCGGAATGTGCAAACTTAACCACTCGGCCACGGGGCCGGCCCCTTTATACGTGTTTTATGCTTGAAGAAACTCTGTGCTGGGTCCAGCAGATCCGCCTTTGAGGCTGTCCTGCTCAGGGACAATTAGAAGTTGAACCAGAATTAGGATCTGAGTGTCTCATTTGGTTTGTTTGTTTTGCAATTGTAACCATTTTTTATTGTGATTTTAAAAACCCCACATAATGTAAAATGTACCATCTTAACCGTTTTTAAGCATACACTTCAGTAGTAAGTATGTTCATATTGTTGCAAAACACATCTCCAAAACTTTTTCAGCTTGCAGATCTGAAACTGTATACCCATTAAATAACTTCCGTTTCCCCTGCCCTCAGCCCCTAGTAACCAGCATTCTACTTTGTCTCTAGGAATTTGACTGCTGTAGATAGCGCATGTCAGTGGAATCATACAGTATTTGTCTTTCTGCTGTGTTTGTTTTTCAACTAAATTCCTTTGGGTGAGAGACTTGCCTCCATGCAGGAATGAACTCAGCTGAGAACTAAGGAAAAACCCTAACCGACAGTTTTCCCTCTGGGTCTCCTGGGCCTGTTCCTGTGGTCCTAGGTTCTACTCATAACCCAAAGAAACCCAATATTCCATTAAAACATCTTCTGGGCCATTGTGTCTGCTGGCTTAAAGTGCTGTCGTAGACGTGGTGATGGGGATAGACAAGTCCTAGCAGTAAAACAGCGTCTGACTGTTACTCCCTGCACGTTCCCGTTTAGAGGGGCCCTAACTTACCTGTGAGGAACGCCCAGGAACATCTTACCAGGGGTTCTTAACCTAGGAATTCAAGGTGGTTCGTGACTTGGGTGCAGAAAAATTACATTTATTTCACTAACCATTCACTAAAATTTACCATTTCCTTTGAGCGTAAATGTAGGCAACAAACCACGGCAGGGTTAGCACACCCGTGGCCTCACCACTCGTGGAAGCACAGGTGTCATTGTGTCTCATGAAAGCTGTTGCTGGAAATATCGTTCGTATTCATAAATCCTTCAAAATTACGTAATTGTTAGGCCCGCTGCCATATCTTATTTAAAGTGTCAATCAGAAGCACACCTATTGCCATATCACAGATTTTGTTAAATGATGCCTGTGTTCCAATCATTGGTTTCCTTTGTAATCCTGGGTGTTTTATTTTCTGTGTTTAAAAACGTTTATCTGAGAGAGGGTCCACAGGCTTTCCCAGACTGCCACTGGCTCCGTGGCACAGAGAAGGCTAGGAACCCTGAGAGCGGATGCAAGAGGTTGGAAGGCAAGTTGATCTCTCATTGACTGTTTCATTTTTGCCTCCGTAGTTTTCCTGCCTCTATTTCTCTCTCTGCCCTGGTCTCTCTTCCCCCCACTCCAGGGTGATTTTCCAAAGGGCGTCTGACATTTCCTTCTCTTCCCTTCTTAGAGTCCCAGCAACTCTCCCTGTGTGATGTTCAAGACCTGAGCCATCTGCCTCCTGCTGTATGTCTAGCATCTTTATTTTATTTTTATTTTAATTTAATTTTTTGACACTCTCAACCTAGAATTTTGTACTCTAACTAGAGCTATCCAATAGAAATTTAATATGAGCCACATATGTAATTTAAAATTTTTAACAGTCACATAAAAAAGTAAAAAGAAACAGGAGAAATTAATTTTAATATTTTATGTACCCAATACTATCCAAAATAGTATCATTTCAACATGTAATCACTATTCAGAATTGAGACACTTTACACTCTTTGTTCATACTAAGCCTTTGAAATCCCGTGTATGTTTTACATTTATAGGACATCCAATTTAGACTAGCCACAGTTCCAGTGTGTAATAGCCACATGTGGCTACTGTATTAGACAGCACAGTTCCAACTGTACTCCAATTATTTCTAAGTCCCCAAAATAAAGTCCCCATGACATTGTCCTGCCAGTGTGTGTGCTGCTCCCTCCGTCACGAATGAACTCCTCACCGTCTCCTCTCTCAGCTCTCGTGCTGCCTCCCCCACGATGTTCCCTGACTCTGGGTGTGCTCTCCCTGGTGTGTGCGGCTGTTACAACCGTGACTTCATGCATTTGAACAACTGGTTTACATATCTATCTTTCTTCCTAATGTACTGGAAGCTCCATAAGGGGCAGGAACCAAGTCCTTCCGTCTCTCAATGTCCAGTGTCCAGAGAAGGTTTGTGGCACAGTGTTAAACATCCTTAGCCACGGTTTAAATCCACAGGACACAGATAGCTCAGCTGGAACCACAGGACTTAATCAGGGAGACCCCAGCCAAGGCTGGGTTCAGGAAAGGGAGGCTGGAGTCCTAAAAATGAACGACCCTGTGTAGGAATGGACAGGCGCACGTGCGGTGCAAACTGCTGAGTGTTCCTAGTGGGTTGGGTTGTAAGCTGGGATTTGTAGAAAAAAGTGGCTTTTTAGGAAGACTTACAGCCCCTCTACTGGGCGTTTTGCATTTAGTGGATCTGATTTATGTCACTTGTGACTTAATTACGCTATTGTTTAGCAATATGAGAAAGAGAACATTCCAGTAGCTCCTGCTCAACTGTTTCCGAGTCCCATGGGTTCCCTCCCAACCAAGTCAGCTGACTGTGTGCAAAGGGACCTGCGGCAAAGGAAGGGGAGGGCGTGGTGGCCTCACTGGTTGGCGCGGGTGGGTCTGATGCCAGGCGTCTCTGAGCCCGGGAAGAGGCCTCTCTGGGCAGTGGAGGGCCTGATTAATTGACCCACAGTTTACAGTGGTGCGTTTCCCAAAACTTTCACATATTGATGAGGTCAGAATATTAATGTTTTTGGAAAAAGGTGATGGCAATTTCACATGTAGATAAGAACCAGTCAGCCTGGTCTAAGGAGTGTCGTGTGTCACTTACATTTTTATGAAGCTGTGGACTCAGCAGCCATGGAACATGTCTGATGACACAAAGCTAATTTGCCTTGTGACCCTTTTGGTTAGCGACGTATTTGCCTAAAGTGTGTATCCAATTTATGATATTCCATGGCTTCCACAGCCTTTTTGAGATTTATTTTTCATTTTTTCTGTTTTTTTTAATTTCTATTTTGCCAACTATTTAACATTTCAAGAGTTCCCAAAAAATCAATTTGTCTAAGGCTCTTTAAACTAACTTTCATATTTCGAAGACGTATTTGCTAAATTTACAATATCCCATTATATGTCTCATGTTTCAGTGTCTTAGTTTTGCTGTTTGGATGTTCAGTTCTTTTTTAGGCTTGTATTACTGCTTTGATAGTAAGGAAAAAGACGTGTGGGATAAATATCTCACAAGTATTTTTCTAATTATTCATTGAGCATTAAGTAATGCTAGATTATGGAATAATCAACATAAACAATATCATATATAGCATTAGCTTTAAAAGTATAAACTAGATTTTATGTTATAAAAATAATATATATAAGCAGTAAAGATAAACTTGAAAATGCAGTAAAATAAGAAGAACTACTACTATCCACAGTTTCACTGTCTCAGAGATAACCAGTGTCAGGGCCGGCCCCATGGCTGAGTGATTAAGTTCGCACCCGCCACTTCTGCGGCCCAGGGCTTTGCCGGTTCAGATCCCGGGCGCAGACATGGCGCCGCTAGTCAGGCCTTACTGGGGTGGCGTCCCACACAGCACAGCCAGAGGGACTCACAACTAGAATATACAACTATGTACTGGGGGCACTTTGGGGAGAAGAAAAAAAAGATTGGCAACAGGTGTTAGCTCAGGAGCCAATCTTTAGGAAAGAAAAAAAAGATAACCAGTGCTAATATTTTAGTGGATATCTTCCCAGCCATTTCTCCGTGGGTGAGTTTTACTTTTACATGGTTATCAAACTAGATATACCTATGATGTCCATGTCCATGTACATAACATGCATATTCTGTTCACTGACATTATAGGTGTTTTCCCACGTTATGTTTCGGTCTTTATACAAATATATTTTACTGATAATATTCAAGAGATAGAATATGTTACTGCACTTTGCTTAACCGTTCCCTTCTTCTTGGACACGTAATACAATTTGTTTACCACGTGGACTGAACGTTCTCCCCATGTTTGCCAATCGATTGTGTTTCCACCATCTTAGTTCTTGTCCTTTGCTGATCTGGGTTGTGGTGAGTTCATGCCACTCTGTAAACTTTTTATATAATAGTGATGTTAATCCTCTGTCACATTTATGGCAACTGTTTTTCTAGTGTTTGCCTTTTTAATTTTTAAAATTTATATGGAGTCAAATCTGTTCTTTCATGAACTTCTCTATCATTTCTGAGCTTAAAAAGTCCTACTCCCTTCAAAGTTTTGATATTCAAGTTTATTTTCTTGTAGTTCTTTTGCAGTTTGGTAAAGGTAGGAACTTCGTTTAAACTTTCAAATTTATCCTGTTAGCCCTTTGGTTCTTTACTCATCTCTGAGCCAAGCTGTATAAATTTTTTTCCTAATATCAAAAAATGATAGAAAATTTAGAAATGCCTTGATTGTTGTTTCCATTATTATAAGAGAATGTTTCTCTCTTTTTCTTAACCTGACTCATCTTTCTCTGATATCACCTTTTTTCTCAAAATGGAAACAGAAGTGTCTTTAAATTCATTTAAAAAAGTGCTTGGGGCCGGCCCGGTGGTGTAGTGGTTAAGTTCGCGTGCTCTGCTTCGGCAGCCTGGGGTTTGCAGGTTGGATCCCAGGCGTAGACTGACACACCACTCATCAAGCCATGCTGTGGCGGCATCCCACATACAAAATAGAGGAAGACTGGCACAGGTGTTAGCTCAGTGACAGTCTTCCTCAAGCAAAAAGAGGAAGATTGGCAACAGATGCTAGCTTAGGGCCAATCTTCCTCACCAAAAAAATAAAAATAAAAATTCTTGAACTACTCAAAAGTAAGAAAAATAGAAAAAGATCCCCCCACCCCACCTTCCTATCTTGTGCAAAAGGTGGTGACCAGGTACTTGTGAGTTTTAAATGCATGTGGTGGTCCTGGGTGACTTGCCTGCATGAGCCAGTTGAGTCAGAGCAACGCTTTGAGGACAGGGGACCATTTCCATCTTCAGGAGTGAAGTTGTTGCTTGTGGACCCCTGACAAACATGGGCCACATCATCTCCACACACACTGCTTTTCCTCAGCATCCTGCTTGAGGCTCCTGGCTCTCAGTCTTTCCCTTGGCTGAGAGGCAGTGCTGATAGAAAGTTAAGGGCAGGTGTTGCTCAGCGCCCTGCCTTCGGCCGCTTCCCTCTCTCTGCCCTTTCTTCCTGGTCGTCTCACCCGCTCCGTGACTTCACTTCTCCGTTGACGTGTCTGTTCAGCCAGGCCTCGCCTTGAACCCCTCTTTCTAAACCTCCTCTGCACTGTGTCATCCTCCTCCACCACCAGTTTTCTCATCCCTCCGCTTCAGAAACCCATGCTGTGCTTTCACGCTGTGCTGTCTGCCCTCATTCTCCCTCTGCCTCTGTCTGGAAGCCCCTCCACCCTCCCACTGCAGAGAAGCTTACTCCTTCCAGAAGAACCCAAGAGTGCTCCTGCACGATGCCGCCCTCAGGACTCCCCTTCCAGGCACCATCCCTCCATTCTCTGGGTGTCGGGCTAGCACCTGGAGGTCAGCGTGCGAGCACTTTCCTCGTGTGAGGTGGCCATTTAATTGTCAGTCTCTCAAGCTGCACCACAGATTCTCTGAGGACAGGACCAGGTCTTATCTGTCCATCTGGAGAACTTGACACAAGTCCCCTCGTACATGGTATTAGGAACCAGTGCTTCCTAAGCACTGAGTGTGTGCCAGGTAGTGTTCTCACTGGATTACAAGCTCATGTGGATTTAACTCTCACAACAGCCTATGAAGGAGGTATGTTATTATCTCCATTCTACAGATGAGGAAGCTGAGGCCTGGAAGCAACAAGTAACTTCTCCTTAGTCCTGGAGCTAGTAACTGATGAAGGCAGAATTGCATGCAAAGCCTGGCGGTCAGATCTCAACTCACACTCCACCCACAGGGCTCGGTCACTTCTTCAGTAATTCTCAGCAAAGAGCACTGGATGAACGCAGAGCCGCAATGACCAGACGATAAAGATACCTTGATGGTACTGTGGGGATCTAACTTATCCAGCATCTCCTAGGAATTAGGTATTTCACAGAGGTTAATTTTCCAACTAATTAAAATTCTTCCTTTTGGCTTCCTTCTCTCAGGCCATTGTTTGCCTTCTGTGATGGGAAGATTTTAATGAAAGATTCAGGAGTTAAAAAAATTTTTTTTTGTTTAAAAAGAGCTTTTTTTTTTTTTAAAAAAAAAAGATTTTAAATGAAATCTCTCTAAAATCCATCCTGTATTTTCCTGCCTGATTAAATAGTTCATGGAGCATAACTCAGCCTTTTCCTAGTGACTGGGACCATCATTGTGGTTAACAAATAGTCAGCTGGAGTCTGAGCCTGTGATGTTTCAGGGCCTTCAACATCAGTAGGCTTTATCAGCACCTACTGAGTACCAGGGACCATACCGGGCATTGAGAAGTACGGTTCCTTAAGTAATTGGCTAGGCCTAAGATTGGTTTTATTTATTTAAATTTCTAGAAGCTTCTTTGGTCTTCTCAGATACTGTAAAGTGGTAACTGATCACTTTCTGCTCTGTCTGCTGGTCACCGCGAGACCGCCCTGCTTCTGGCTGAGTGTTGTGGATCACCTGTGGGGGAGACGTGGGTAGCCAGACTCGTTGGTATTGTTACTGAAACCCCTATCTGTGCACAGTGGCCGCCCAGGGGGTTGTCAGAGTGACAGGAGTTCTAGGAAGGGGAAACATTTTGGATTTCCTCTGACTATCATATGTTGTTTTTAGAGGGAGGCCCCTCACCATCTCTCCTCTCGGTTTTCTTGTCGTGTGCAGGGTGGGAGGCCACTTCTGACAGCCCCATGGCACTGTCTTAACCTTCAGTCAGACCGCTTGACAAAGGCCACATGTCACTCATGCCTGAGGGTGGCGGTGGCTGAGGGAAGTCATGTGGTCGGCGCGAGTGACCTAACACGGTCCCTGGTGTCTGCCAAGGGAGCAAGATGTGTTTGTGGTTTGCGAGCTTGGCTTTGACCTTTTGAAGTTTACTGAGAAACCAAGTCACAGGGCTTACAGCGATTGGAGCCCCCATGCCCAACTTCCCTTTCCAACATCAGCTTCTTACAGGGTAAGCAATAAAGAAAACATTGTAAAAGTCATCTCCAGAGTCAGTAAACGTAAACAAACATAAAACGCAGCAGGCTCTAGGCTTGGAATTATTCAGGTCTCTAGGTTCATGACCCAGGTCTCAGGGAAAAAACAAAAAGAGGCCTTAGCAAGGTCATCGATTTTCGTCATTAGTCCGACAACTCGGCAGAGTTGATGCCTGGGATTCTGGACCTACGCTGAGTCCCAGCTCTTGGCTCCCTGGCTCCCTGGCTTTGAGTGCAAACTGGTGTTTACCCTGGGGCCACTTTTTCTACCTCTAGTTCCTTAGCCATCAGCAAGGCCAATGTGGGCTCCCAGACCCCGCATTATAAACGGCTACACCTAGAGGAGTCTGTCCTGGTCAGGTCACCTTCACTGCTGGGAGGGAGCGAGGAGGAATGTGGCTCTGCAGCCACCAGCCTTGGCTGTGGCAGGAATTTGCCCCTGAAATTTCCTCTTCTCCAGCTTCTAACAAATCGCTTTGCATCAAATTGTGTGTAGAGTCAAGGAAAACCCTGGACGTGAAGTCAGGTGACCAGGATTCTAAACCTGGTTCTGACACCTCCTGGCTAGTCTTGGGCTAGTTTCTGTCTCTGAATCTCTGTTTTCTCATCTGTAAAAAGACTGGGTTATGATTTCTATATGAGGAGTTTGGGGTTGCAAGCAAGAGAAACTACCTCTGGCTAATTTAAGGGAAAAGAGGATGTATTTGAAGGCTATTACGTGGGTTACAGATTCCAAAGAGTGGCTCGGAAGAAAGGGGCCGGGTCCTGGGCTGTTGGAAAGACCCGAGTGGCAGGGGCGCGCGGATCCCCGGGCCAGGGGCGCCCCAGCAGGGAGCCGTCTGGCCTGTTTGAGATGTTGAGGCTCTGAGCGCAGGATTCCGAGGCCGAGGGAAAGGAGCTGATGGAGTTCGGGTCCCAAGCCGCTGCCCAGTGCAGGAGAGGAGAGGAAATCAGAGCTCTTACCAGAGGAAAGGAGGATGGGTGTCTAACAAACAAAAGTCACCGCTAACGCCCCCTGACTGCAAACTGCACAGGTGTCTTACCGCAGCAGCTTCGATCGGATTTTGTACGCGTTCCTCGTGAACTGGAAGGGCTAGCAATTTTTTTTCTCTCTTATAATTATTTAGATTTGGCATTTGTTAGCGGCACTTGGTTTCATCCTACAGACATTTATTAAGCGCCTATTGGGAGAGACCATCTGATACAGAGGAAATATACAAGGAAATGTGCGCAAGAATGAGAAGACTTGGCTCAAGTTCTGACTCTTCTCCTGCCCTGTGTCCCCCTGTGTCAAAGTGCGGTGAAAAGATTCGCTCTCTGTGTGCCACAGGCTTGTTGTAAGGACCAAGTGAAAGCAAATGGAATAGTGCAGTTAAAATCTTTGAGGAGCAATTCAAGTGTCTGGTATTTATGTTATTGTGCACGGCGTGGTGCTTAGTGCTAGAGAAGAACACCACCATCTGTTTTTATGCATCTATTTGTATGCTTTTCTTATTTGCTTGTCCGTTTTTATTTTAAAATCTAGAAAGCATTTAAGAGGTTTACAAATTTCTTTAGCTGGCTTGTCATCATCTGAGGCTTCACGATCATTCCTTCACAATCTAAATGACATGCCTAAGCAGGTTGTAAACACATCTCAGTTCCAATTAGCCACAGTTTGACGCTCAGGAGACGCGTGTGACTAGTGGCTGCCAGGTGAGACAGCACCGCCCTAGATGCGACAGGAAGAAGGAAAGATAAGCAGAGAGAGAAAAGGAGTAGGCCCTGGGATTTAGTGAACATCCACCGTGGACCAGGCAGGGTCAGGACTGGCACGAGGCTTTGATGAACAAAATATCAGATCCTATTTTTATTAAAAATTTTGATATTTTGTTTGTCCTGAATATTTTTGCATTAATTTTGATTTTTTAAAAAAATTTTTATTGAGTTAATGATAGGTTACAATCTTGTGAAATTTCAGTTGTACATTATTGTTTGTCAGTCATGTTGTAGGTGCACCCCTTCACCCTTTGTGCCCACCCCCCACCCCACCTTTCCCCTGGTAGCCGCTAATCTGTTCTCTTTGTCCACATTTTTAAATTCTTCATATGAGTGGAGTCATACAGAGATTGTCCTTCTCTAACTGGCTTATTTCACTTAACTGTTTTTATCCCTCAAGCGGCCATCCCTCAAGGTCCATCCATGTTGTTGCAAATGGGACGATTTTGTTCTTTTTTTATGGCTGAGTAGTATTGCATTGTATATATATATATACCACATCTTCTTTATCCAATCATCTGTTGATGGTCACTTAGGTTGCTTCCATGTCTTGGCTATTGTAAATAATGCTGAAATGAACATTGGGGTTCATGGGACTTTTGGAATTGCTGACTTCAAGCTCTTGGATAGATACCCAGTAGTGGGATGGCTGGGTCGTATGGTAGTTCTATTTTTAATTTTTTGAGGAATCTCCATACTGTTTTCCATAGTGGCTGCACCAGTTTGCAGTCCCACCAGCAGTGTACGAGGGTTCCTTTTTCTCCACAACCTCTCCAACATTTGTTACCATTAGTTTTAGTTATTTTCGTCATTCTAATGGGTGTAAGGTGATATCTTAAATGTAGTTTTGATTTGCATTTCCCTGATGATCAGCGATGATGAACATCTTTTCATGTGCCTATTGGCCATCCGTATATCTTCTTTGGAGAAATGTCTGTTCATGTCTCCTGCCCATCTTTTGATCGGGTTGTTTGATTTTCTGTTGTTGGGGCATTCATTTTGATTTTAAAAATTGCATCAAAATATTATGTATCTTGATTACTTAGTATTTTGGCACCTCTTACATTTTTTACCCAACTCAAGTGCTTCAGTCTCCTCACCCTAGTCCCAGCCCTGGCACCAGGCACTTTCGAGCTGTCCGAATACCTTATTTGGGGACACTAACCTGAACTGAACTGAACTATGTATCAGAAACAGGAGTGAACTCCTCTTATTTACTAAGCCTTGGGCCTTCTTTGTTTAATTGAAGTATGTCACGCTATCCTTTTAGTTTCAGGTGTATATCATAGTGATTGATATTTATAAACATGACGAAATGATCACCACAGTAAGTCTAGTTACCGTCTGCCACCACACGAAGTTATTACAATATTAGTGACTGTATTCCCTATGCCATATGTTACATCCCTCTGACTTACTTATTTTATACCTGGAAGTTTGTACGTCTTAATCCCTTTCATCTGTTTTTTCCCTCCTCCTAACTCCTCCCCATTCTGGTAACCACCAGTTTCTTTCCTGTATCTGTGAATCTGTTTTTGTTTTGTTTTGTTCATTTCTTTGTTTATTTTTTTTTTAGATTCCATGTGTAAGTGAAATCATATGGTATTTGTCTTTCTCTATCTGACTTACTTTGCTTTTCTTAGCTTAATATCCTCTGGGTCCATCCATATTGTTGGAAGATTTCATTCCTTTTTTTTTTTGGTGAGGAAGATTGACCCAGAACTAACATTTGTTGCCAATCTTCCTCTTTTTGCTTGAGGAAGATTGTTGCTGAGCCAATCTGTGCCAGTTTTCCTCTATTTTGTATATGGGACGCTGCCACAGCATGGCTTGATGAGCAGTGTGTAGGTCTGCACCTGGGATCTGAACCTGCAAACCCTGGGCCGCTGAAGTGGAGTGGAGCACACAAACTGAACCATTACACCACCAGGCCAACCCTTGGATTTCATTCTTTTTTATGGCTAATATCCCATTGTATATATATATACCACAGCTTCTTTATCCATTCATCTATTGACGGATCTTAGGTTGCTTCCATTTCTTGGCTATTGTAATAATGCTGCAGTGAACATAGGGGTGCATATACGTCTCTTCAAATTAGTGTTTTCGTGTTCTTTGGATAAATACCCAGAAGTGGAATTGCTGGATCATATGGTAGTTCTATTTTTAGTTTTTTGAGGAACCTCCATACAGTTCTCCATAGTGGCTGCACTAGTTTGCGTTCCCACCAACAGAGGATGAGGGTTCCCTTTTCTCTACATCCTCTCCAACATTTGTTGTTTTTTGTCTTGGTGATTGTAGCTTTTCTATCGGGTGTAAGATGATATCTTAAGTGTAGTTTTGACTTGCATTTCCCTGATATAGGAGTCCAAGAATTTATCCATTTCGTCTAGGTTCTGTTGGCATAGAGTTTTTCGTAGTATTCTCTTATAATCTGTTGTATTTCTGCAGAGTCTGTTGTTATTTCTCCTCTTTCATTTCTGATTTTGTTTATTTGAGTCTGGCTAGGGCTTTGTCAATTTTATTTATCTTCTCAAAGAACCATCTCTTTGTTTCATTGATCCTTTCTACTGCCTTTTTTGTTTCAATAGTATTTATTTCTGCTCTGATTTTTATTATTTCTCTCCTTCTGCTGACTTTGGGCTTCATTTGTTTTTTCTCTAGTTCAGTTAGGTGTAGTTTAAGATTGCTTATTTGGGATTTTTCTTGTTTGTTAAGATGTGCCTGTATTGCGATGAGTTTTCCTCTTAATACAGCTTTTCCTGTATCCCATATGAGTTGGTATGGCATGCTATCATTTTCATTTGTTTCCAGGTATTTTTTGATTTCTTCTTTAATTTCTTCAATGATCCATTGCTTGTTCAGTAGTGTGTTGTTTAGTCTCCACATCTTTGTGCCTTTCTCAGCTTTTTTCTTGTAATTAATTTCTAGCCTTATAGCATTATGATCAGAGAAGATGCTTGTTATTATTTCATTTTTTTAAATTTGTAGAGGCTTGCCTTGTTTCCCAACATATGGTCTATCCTAGAGAATGTTCCATGTGCACTTGAGAAGAATGTGTATTCTGCTGTTTTAGGGTGAAGTGATCTATATATGTCTATTAAGTCCAATTGTTTTAGTTTTTCATTTAGCTGCACTATTTCCTTGTTGATTTTCTGTCTGGATGATCTGTCCATTGATGTGAGTGGGGTGTTGAGGTCCCCTACTATTATTGTGTTGTTTTTAACATCTTCCTTTAGGTCTGTTAATAGTTGCTTTGTGAATCTTGGTGCTCCTGTGCTGGGTGCATAGATATTTATAAGCGTTATTTCTTCTTGATGAAGTGTCCCTTTGATCATTATATATTGTCCCTCTGTGTCTCTCTTTACCTGTCTCATTTTGAAATCCACTTTGTCTGATATAAGAATTGCAACACCTGCCTTTTTTTGCTTGCTATTAGCTTGCAGTATTGTCCTCCAGCCCTTCACTCTGAGTCTGTGTTTGTCCTTGGGGCTGAGGTGTGTTTCCTGGAGGCAACAAATTGTTGGATCTTGTTCTTTAATCCATTTTGCCACTCTGTGTCTTTTTATTGGAGAGTTCAATCCGTTCACATTGAGAGTGATTATTGATGCATGTGGACTTAAAGCTGTCAATCTGTTGCTCATTATCTGGCTTTCCTGCTTTTCTCTTCCTGTGTGCTTTATCCTACCCATTTGATACTGCAATTTCTTATGCTGGGTTTCTTAGATTTTTCCTTATTTATGTTTTGTGGCTCTGTTCTGTTTTTTAGTTTAGTGGCTACCCTGAAGTTTGTATTTAGAATCTCGTGTATAATATAGTCTATTGTCTGGTGGTCTCTTACTTACTTGGCCTAGACTAATTTAGCCCCTTTGCTCTTCCCCTCCTAAATTATTATTTTCATTTCTTATTCCAACTTGTGTTATTAGTGTGTAGTTAGAGTGATAAGATCGTCTTTGCTTTGGTAGTTTCCTTACCTTTACCCTAATGCTATAGTTGAATATTTGCTATCCTGTTCTGGTTCTATCCATCTGTCTCCCTACTCTGTGGTTTGTGACCCCTTTCTCCCTTTTTTCTTTTTTCAGGTATGAGAGCCTTCTTGAGGATTTCTTGTAGTGGAGGACTTCTAGTTACAAATTCCCTTAACTTCTGTTTGTCTGGAAAAGATTTAATTTCTCCCTCATATCTGAAGGATATTCTTGCTGGATAGAGTATTATTGGCTGAAGATTTTTATCTTTTAAAGCTTTGAATATGTCACTCCATTCTCTCCTAGCTTGTAAGGTTTCTGTAGAGAAATCCACTGAAAGTCTGATAGGAGTTCCTTTGTACGTTATTTTCTTCTGTCTTGCTGCCCTGAGTATTCTTTCTTTGTCTTTCATTTTTGCCATTTGTACTACTATGTGCCTTGCAGTAGGTCTTTTTACATTGATAAATCTAGGAGATCTGAAAGCTTCCTCTACAAACATTGCTCTGTCAATCCCTAGATTTGGGAAGTTCCCTTCTATAACTTCATTAAGCACACTTTCTGCTCCATTTTCCTTTTCCACATTCTCGGGAATTCCTATGATCCTTAAGTTCTTTCTCCTCATTGAATCCACTATCTCTCAGAGATTTTCCTCATGTTTTTTTAATTCTTAGTTCTCTTTCTTCCTCTGTCTGGAGCCATTCAGCTTGTCTATCTTCGATTATGTTAATTTGCTCCTCTATGGTGTCTACATGGGCATTCAGGGAATCTGTATTCTGTTTTATCTGGTCCATTGTGTTTTTCATCTCTAGTAATTCTGTTTGATTCTTCTTTATAATTTCAATCTTTTGTGAAGTAACTCCAGAACTCGTTGGCTTGTTTCTCTATCTTTCTCTCTACCTCACTGAGTTTTTTGATTATAGCTGCTCTGAACTCATTTTCACTTAGATTACCTAATTCCAAGTCCTCAGGACTTAATTCTGTGTTTCTATGGTTTTCCTTCTTTTTGGGGGCTTTTATAAATTGCTGGATGGTAGAGGAGCGGTTTTTTCGCATGGTGGTAGAATTCGGTTGCAGTTACAGCCTGTCGCCACTAGATGGGGGTCGAGAGCCGTGTGTTCTGAGCTCTCCGCCTTCCGGCAAGATGGCGGCAACCAGTGCACTTTGCCCGGGTGGCGGGGGGGAGGGGCTGTTTTTCTTGCATGCTGATCTGGATTCAGATCAGTTCTGTTCTCTGGTCTCCCGGGGCCCTGGGTTTATGGGGTCCCTGCGCACAGAAGCTTTGCCCCGTCAGCGGGTTTCCACTGTACCAGCGGCAGGAGTACTTGACGATCCCCCGGTCGCACGGCCCCTCCCCTGCTCCTTGCCTCCCCCCTGACAGCGATCCCCCGTCTCTAGGGGAGGGAGCGAAGTTCTCTCCTACCCGTTCCAGCTCCTCCACGGCCTGCTGCAAGGTCTCCGTCCTCCGTCTTCTTGGTACTGTAGGTCTCTGACGTGTTGGCATTAGATTTATTATCTGAAATTCAGTTTTTCTAATCCTTTGTTGTAGTTTGGAGGGGAGGGAGTCCCCGGTCAGCTCACCCCGCCATTTTGCTCCCCCCCCCCAGAAGGAGAAAGTTTGCATTTCCCTGATGATTAGTGATGTTGAGCATCTTTTCATGTGCCTATTGGCCATCCGTATATCTTCTTTGGAAAAGTGTCTGTTCATATCTTCTGCCCACTTTTTGACTGAGTTGTTTGTTTTTTTGTAGTTCATGTGAGCTCTTTATATATTACGGAGATTAACCCCTTATGGGATATATGATTTGCAAATATTTTCTCCAAGTTGGTGTGTTGTTCTTTCATTTTGATCTTGGTTTCCTTTGCCTTCCAGAAGCTCTTTAGTCTGATGAAGTCCCCCTTGTTTATTTTTTCTTTTGTTTCCCTTGTCTGAGTAGATATGGTATTCAAAAAGATCCTTTTAAGTCTGATCTCAAAGTGTGTACTGCCTATATTCTCTTCCAGAAGTTTTATGGTTTCAGGCCTTACCTTCAAGTCTTTGGTCCATTTTGAGTCTATTTTTATGCATGGTGTAAGATAATGGTCTACTTTCATTCTTTTACATGTGGCTGCCTGGTTTTCCCAACACCATTTGCTGAAGAGACTTTCCTTTCTCCAGTGTATGTTCTTGGCTCCTTTGTTGAAGATTAGCCGTCCATAGATGTGTGGTTTTATTTCTGGGTTGTCAGTTCTGTTCCATTGATCTGTGTGTCTGTTCTTGTACTAGTACCATGCTGTTTTGATTACTGTAGCTTTGTGGTATATTTTGAACTCAGGGATTGCGGTACCACCAGCTTTGTTCTTGTTTTTCAGGATTGCTTTGGCTATTTGGGGTCTTTTATTGACCCAGATGAATTTTAAGATTCTTTGTTCTATTTCTGTGAAGAATGTCATTGGGATTCTGATTGGGATTGCATTGAATCTGTAGATTGCTTTAGGTAGCATGGACATTTTAACTGTGTTTATTCTTCCAATCCATGTTCCCAGCACCATTTTTTAAAGAGACTGTCTTCTTCCCATTGTATATTCTTGCCTTCTTTGTCATTGATTAATTGACCATATATGCATAGGTTTATTTCTGGGCTCTGTATTCTGTTCCATTGATTTATGTGTCTCTTTTTTGCTAATACCATGCTGTTTTGATTACTATATCTTTGTATTATAGTTTGAAATCAGGGAGTGTGATACCTCTTTCTTTGTTCTTCTTTCTCAAGATTTCTTTGGCTATCTGGGGTCTTTTAGGGTTCCATACAAATTTTAGGATTCTATATTCTAGTTTTGTGAAAAATGCCATTGGTATTTTGATAGGGATTGCATTGAACCTGTGCATTGTTTGGGGTAACATGGCTATTTTAACAATATTAATTCTTCCAATCCGTGAGCACAATATGTGTTCCCATGTCTTTCTATCATCTTCAATTTCTTTCATCAATGTCTTATAGTTTTCAGTGTATAGGTCTTTCACCTTCTGGGTTAAATTTATTCCTAGGTATTTTATTTTTTTTTTGATGCAATTGTAAATGGGATTGTTTTCTTAAATTCTCTTTCTCACAACTTGTTATTAGTGTATAGAAACACAACTAATTTCTGTATATTAATTTTGTATCCTACAACTTTACTGGATTCATTTATTAGTTTTATTAGTTATTTGGTGGAGTCTTTAGGGTTTTCTATATATAGTATCATGTCATTTGCAAATAGAGACAGTTTTACTTCTTCCTTTCCAATTTGGATGCCTTTTCTTTCTTTTTCTTGCCTAATTTCTGTGGCTAGGACTTCCAATACTTTGTTCAATCAAAGTGATGAGAGTGGGCATCCTTGTCTCATTCCTGATCTTAGAGGAAAAGCTTTCAGTTTTTGACTCTTGAGTTTGATGTTAGTTGTGGATTTGTCATATATGGCCTTTATTATGTTGAGGTATGTTCCTTCTATACCCACATTGTTGAGAGTTTTTTTTTTTTTTATCATAAGTGGATGTTGAATTTTGTCAAATGCTTTTTCTGCATCTGTTGAGATGATCATAGGATTTTTATCCTTCATTTTGTTAATGTGGTCTACCACATTGATTGATTGGTGGATGTTGAACTTTCCTTGCATCCCTGGAATAAATCCCACTTGATCATGGTGTATCATCCTTTTAATGTATTGTTGAATTTGTTTTGCTAATATTTTGTTGAGGATTTTTGCATCTATGTTCATCAGGGATATTAACCTATAATTTTCTGTTTTTGTGGTGTCTTTGTCTGGTTTTGGTATCAGGGTAATGCTGGCCTCATAAATTGAGTTTGGAAATGTCCCTTCCTCTTCAACTTTTTAGAAAAAATTGAGAAGAATAGGTATTAACACTTATTTAATTGTTTCGTAGAATTCACCTGTGAAGCCATCTGGTCCTGAATCTTTGTTTTTTAGGAGTTTTTGAATTTCATTCATTTTCATTACTTGTAATTCTTCTATTCAGATTTCCTATTTTCTTCATGATTCAGCGTTTGAAGGTTGTGTTTCTAGGAATTTCTCCATTTCTTATAGGTTGTCCAATTTGTTGGCATATAATTGTTCATGGTAATCACTTATGATCCTTTGTATTTCTGTGGTGTCAGTTGTAAATTCTTCTTCATTTCTGATTTTGTTTACTTGGGCTCTCTCTCTTCTTTTTTCATGATTCTGGCTAAAGTTTTGTCGATTTTATTTATCTTTCCAAAGAACCAGCTTTTAGTTTCATTGATCTTTTCTATTGTTGTTTTAGTCCCTATTTCATTTATTTCCACTCTGGTCTTTATTATTTCCTTCCTTCTACTAACTTTGGGCTTTATTTGTTCTTTTCCTCATTCCTTTAGATGTAAAGTTGGATTGTTTATTTGAGATTTTTCTTGTTTCTTGAAGTAGGCCTGTATCGCTATGAACTTCCCTCTTAGAACTGCTTTTTTACCCCCCAGTTTTCTTCTTGTAACTTTTTTCTAGTTTCATACCATTGTGGTTAGAAAGGTTGCTCAGTAGGATTTCAGTCTTCTTAAGATTACTGAGTCTTGTTTTGGGGCCTAACATGTGATCAGTCCTGGAGAATGTTCCATGTGAGCTTGAAAAGAATATGTATTCCACAGTTTGGGGATGGCGCATTCATTTTGTTAAGTGAATTTTCATCTGAATTCAGTTAGAAATAAAAAGACACTGGTAAACAAATTGCATTCACACTGAATCAATGCACTGAAAATATTTGAGGACCAAACCCTAACCCAGAAGAGAGTTCACTGACTTTGATTCCCTGGTCAAAGTGACTCATCACGGTAGCATTTCCCAAGTTGAGGAAGAAAGAATGAAAACAATCATTTTTTTGAGAGGACTCTGTCCTGGTCCTCATTTCCTTCCCACGTTGCAGCTTGAATCTCCGGTATTTGAAGGGTCTGTATTTGCAGTCTTTATATATGGTTATATGGGAACTGTTACATTGAAAATAACTGCTTCTGAAAGAAAAGAAAAGTATTGTTTATTAAACTGGTGCCTATTTTCAAACAAAATCCTTTCTTTCTTTTAGGGAACTCAGAAACAAAGCAGATATTGAATTTGGAGATAATGGGACAATATCTGCTGTTAGCAACAAGGCCTATGTTTTTGAACGGAACCAATCTGTTGGAGATGCTAAAACAGACTTAATTAGAACATTAAATATTCCTGCATTGGTAAGTAGGCATTTTCAGTATCATGATTGTGGACTTTAGAAGAAAGGAAAAAGCTAAGTTAAGGCCATTATGGTTTTACATATAGGAGTTATGAAATTGTGTTAAAAATATACGTATATAAATAGACAAATACATTTTCCCCTTCCGTTTAAAATTCATCTTAGACGTATTTCGAGGTCTTTCAAACAAGGTCTTTTCAAATAGTGACAAAATGCATGTTTTAGCTCTTTTTTTTTTTTTTTTTTAACAATTTCTTGCTGTGTGTTCAGGATCACCACTTGTGCAAGTAAACATGTCCCTAGGATTTTGGAAGGGTAGTTAATAATTTAAACAATATTTATTTGCCCCTTGTTTTGGTTCAGAAACTCCAACAATAGAATCTAAAGACCAATTCTTATTTTGTATTTCTGTCTTGGATTTTTAAATTCACAAAATATATATTGACTGTTTTCCCCCTTTCCGAATAGCGGAGGCTGGACTGTTGATTACAACCTAGAGTGATTTCACTGGGCTGTGTTTAGAATGGCAATTTGATGAAATAATATCACACCCAGGAAGCTTTCTTGTTCACTGACACCAACCCCCTCTGAGGCTCCCACTCTAACTCCTAGGGGACCACTACATATACAGCTGGACACTGGTGATGGACCCAGGACCTAGAAAGTGTTAGATCCCAGATGTAGCCCTGCCCTGCTACCTAGCTCTGTAGCGTTTATGAGGGCCAGCCTCTGGCCCCAATCAGGAGGAAGGTAGCGCCACCTTGTGGCCAAAGATGGCAGTGTATTTGGAAGAGTTTTTCCCTTTCCATCTGCAGCGTGGGGTAAGTCAGAGCTGCAAGTGGGGATGCTAAGCTCACGCTGACAAATGTCATGTTGAGAAAGGACAGTGTCATACTGAGAAAGGACAATAGCTTGCACACGCAGCCAGAAAGGAGCTTGCTGGCTGATTTTTCAGCTATTGCATTTCAACATTTACTTTTAAGTTTCCAGTCCCCTTTGCTGAAGGGGCAGTGGAGGAGATTGGGGTGGGGACGCTGCTATCTGAATTTCCCTGTGCTCCTCAGACCGCCATGCAATTGGCCCAGCTCCACATCCTCCGGGAGCTCATCGAGGCTCTGTTGAAGGCCTACCAGCAGAAGCTCTTTGTGACGCACACCGTTGACGAACTGCTCTGGGGCTACAAAGATGAGATCTTGTCCCTCATCAACATTTTCAAACCTGACATCTCTCCCTATTTTGGCCTGTTCTATGGGGTAAGTTGATTTTTCTTTTCAGATCGTCCTTATTTGGCTGATGGGGGGCAAGCCAGATTCCTCTTCACCTTGGGTTTCTTCCGGAAGACCAAAATTGCCTGGAATTCTGTAGCATACTTGAAAAATAAGAAAGGGTTTTAGTAGAGAAAAAAGGAGAACTTCTACAATTTCAGTGTGTTACCAGCACTGACTTTGAATGAAAAATTTGGCTGTGCCATTAGTCAGGTGTAATTTTACAAAGTGTCGTAAATTTCAGTGTTCAGTCCTAGGTCTCATTTTGATGACTTGAGGCCTAACCCCATGGATCAGCCTGACAGACAAATAAGAAACTAAACAGGGACGTGATAGAGGTAGGAGCTACTTGTTGGATTTTCAGACGTGTCATTTGTGAAAGATGCTGGATAAACTGGAACTGTACGTCCTTCATCTGTGGTTCCTTATGCTTGTAATAGAATTTTGTGTCATTCTTTGCAGATTTTATTTACTTTGGTTCGAAACCCAAAATATCAGCATTCAAGTAATTATTATTCAAAGCATATGTTATTGCTGTGGAATGATTTCAAATGAATTAAAATGAAAATCAATTAAAAAATCCACATTGACCCCCACACCCCCCAAAAAACTTGAGTAAAATGGATAGTTGGGAGGTTGGTAAATGACAAACTTAAACTCAAGAAGAAAGTGTTAGATGAGGGTGGGAGCTGGGATTGCGATGAGTTTTCTCATCTTTAAGTCTGTAGTTGCTGTCTGGCTCTAACTACTCAGTCTCACCCTCATGTAATCCCTTAGCATTTCAGTTCCTCTATGGCAAAAGGGGCTAACACTGCCCCTGTGCATTCAGGGATATACAAAACTTAGAAATTGTTCAAACAAAATAGTACACAAGTTGAGCCGGCCCCATGGCACAGCGGTTAAATGCCCATGTTCCGCTTCTTGGCAGCCCGGGGTTCACCGGTTCGGATCCTGGGTGAGGACGTGGCACTGCTTGGCAAGCCATGCTGTGGCAGGCGTCCCATGTATAAAGTAGAGGAAGATGGGCATGGATGTTAGCTCAGGGCCAGTCTTTCTCAGGAAAAAGAGGAGGATTGGCAGCAGATGTTAACTCAAGGCTAATCTTCCTCAAAGAAAAAAAAAATAGTACACAAGTTTTTAACATTATCTATGCAAGATCCCAGGAGTAGGGTCCTGGTAACCCTAAATCCTTTACTCTGGGTGAGCAGACCCAATAGATGATCCCTAGAAGGTCCCATCTCATAGGCACCCAGCTTCCACAGGACCAGAGGAAGTGCTGATTTCTTGTTAAGCTGAGATTAAACCTCCCTTCTAGAAATAATTTCAGGAGAACTGCTACAGAGAGATACAAAGGTTTCCTGAAGCCCTTTTTGGTCCCAGTGGCTTCTGTCCATCCACCAAGTAGATCCTGTTCCCCATACCTCAGTATTTTTCAGATAATTTTCATGGTATAATTTGCTTTTTTGTTTTTACATCATTGACTTCATTGGATTTATAACTAATATCCTTATATTTTTTAAAAAGTTAACCCACATTTATAGACTGATTAGGAACTTTGCATTTCTGCTTTCCCATGGCAAGGATGTTGTTTTATTACTGTTTTCTCTTTCTCTGTCCGTAACCTTTGCTTCTTTTTTGCAAGCACCCCTGGATCTCCACAAGGCCTCAGGGTGAAAAGCCCTGGACCATTGCTCAGTTAGCTTAGTACCTTGAGAGGATTTCCCACCTCTGGGACGAGAGGATGGGACTTAGTCTTGGAGGACCAAGATTTGCGTTCTTTTTCATGTTGTAACCGTGGGACTTTTCTGAACCTCAGTTTCATCACTTGTGACTAGAGACTAAAAGTACCCACACTTCAAAGGCCGTTTTGAAAGGCTCAGTGAGAAGTCCATGAAAGTGCTGTGCAAACTATGAATTGCGATACACGGTTTAAGAACCATGATTCCTTTTCCCCTCCATGACTGGCTCAGAAAATGATCCTGAATTAATGTGAAAGACTAGTATGTTTCCATTTTGGAGCCAGATAAACTGTCTGTAGTGTTGTTGGTTTAAAAAAAGGCAGTGTTTTTTGTTGTTTTTCATCTGTTCTGGCCGAATACCAGCTCTTTAGCCAGGAGCACAGAAGTTCACGCTTGAGCCGTCATTCATTCCGAGACTTTGCTAGGCTGTGCACACCTTCACTGGCTTCGCTGCACACCCACTGTCTGCACCCCCGGAGCCCGGCCTCAAGTCTCTTAATCCTAGTCGCATTCTGCCGGCCTGCCCCTCTGATGCGCTGGGCCTGTACGCCTGTCCATCTGCTCCTCTACACAGTGTGATGCAGAAAGAAAACCTTAGTTACCGCTGTTGAACACTGTTCCTGCAAAGACTTCAGTGATGGACAAACCAAACAATTAATGGAGACGGCAGGGCGTGAGAATGAATAGGATGAGGTGACTAGAGAGTATGGGCACAGAACTCCTGAGAAAAAGGGACCTGACTAAATATCAGATGCTCTTATTTGCAAATGGCAAGGCCTATCACCGTATCTATACTCATTGATTTTAGGGCACCTCTCTTCTCCCTGGCATAAGAGAATTCAAGTGCTTCCTACTGAGTGTGGGTTCTTGGATGTATTAAATTATACTTGTTGGGAAGTATCTTTGAGAGATCAGCCAGTCCAGCCAGTCCCCCTGGGAGGATGGATTATGCTTGTATTATGCTAGTGCTATGGAGGGTGTAGGCTTGTTCTCAGGTATCTGTAGGAAAGAACATTTCTCAGCCTCCTGCAATAATATATTCCTTGAATTCAACCCATATACTTACGGCCATAACACAAAACCTGTTTATTCCTGCTTGTCTTCAAATAATAAAAGTTCTAGTCAGAGATGGGGAAGCATTCACATTCAGTGCCTGACAGGCAGATAACAGCTGGACAGAACCCTTTTTGAGATACTCTGAAACATTTAGCGCACATCTGACTGAAGTGGAGAACTTCAACCAACAATATATATGCATTTTTAGAATTGCTGGTTCAGCGTTTTTTATATGGGGTATTTGAATTTGCTCCTAAATTGTTGTAATGTTCACATTGCTGCTTTTAGAGAGGAGTCCTTTCTCATGTCTTAAAGTCACGTAAGATTTCATATGTGGGTACAACATGACCATTAAGTAGGTGGACCATGTTGATATATTGACATAGTTGGTGAAATAATGGTAAGTGACAAAAAGAAGAACCCAAGTGGGCAAAAGACATGAAAAGAGAATTCACAAAGGGTATGAAAGTTTTTTAAGGCGAACAGCTAAATGACGTGAGAAAAAGAGTTTAGGCTCAGTGAATACAGAAAGGCAAAAAAGGATAAACCATTTTTTTGTTTAACATAAGTTTAGCAAAGTTTAACAAAAGTGACTTGAGGAATGTAAACTGATTTATTCTGCTATTTCCACCACTTTCCAGCTGGGTGACCTTGAGTAACTTGGTTGTGTATCGAAAGGCTTAAAAATGTTCATGTTCTTTTATGTAATAATTTTACTTTTATTGGTTTGTTTAGAAAAAAGTACCAAAAAGGTTTTTAGGCATAAAGATATTCATATAACATTATTTATAGTAGCAGAAAACTTCAGATCTAAGTATTGAATAATAAGAGAATGGTTAAATAAATTATTTCCATATAATATTATAAAGCTATTAAATTCTATCTATAAAGAAATTTAGATAACATGGGAAATATTTTACACACTTAAGTAAAAAAGTATATATGAATATATGTATATTCAGATATATACATATATTGTATATATACACAATTGTATATATGAGTAAAAATTGTGTATATAATATATGTATATACGTAATGTACATATATAATATGTGTAATATATATAACTATGATAATATATAGTATATACATTTAACATATATGTAATATATCTTAGTTCTATAAACAAATTTTGTGTAGGAAAAAGACTGAAAAGAAACAGACCAAAATACTAAGAGTAGTTCCCATTGGTTGGGAGGATGATGAACAACTGATTTTTTTTTTATACATTATTCTGTACTTTCTAATGAGAATTTATTACTTTTATAATAACAAGAAAAACCTACTTTAAAAAGAAAACACAAGTACGAGGCATCAACTTATTACCCAAAAATGCATCTGTGTTAATACTGAAAAATACATCTGTGACAAAGCTCCAAAATAGCTTAGAGCAGTGGAAATAGAACTGTCTTTGGTTGTTTTATTATTCTTATTATATCTATAAGGTGCCTGCCACATAATAAGCATTGGACAATAAACATTTAAGAGAATGAAGACAGTGTAATCATAGTATTAGAATGTCTGCACCACGAGGGAGGCAGTTTCGTCTGTTTTGTTCACTGGTACCTCTCTAGCATCTGGAATAACGCTTGACACATGCTGGGCTCTCAGTAAGTGCTTGTTGACGAATGAATGGGTGCTCAGCCTATGGCCGCGAGCATCAGCCTGTGGACGGTGGGGTCACGGCCTGGGCTTCAGTCCTAGCTCCACTATTTATGGGTGGAGTGATTTGGGAAGTTATCTGTACAGTGAGGGTAAAATAAAATAGTCTGCGCCGTGTTTGTTTTCCATTGCTGCTGTAACAAATATCCACAAATTTAGTGACTTAAAACAACACAAATTTATTATCTTCTAGATGTTGTAGATGTCAGTAGTCCTGAAATCAAGATTCGCCAGGGCTGCGTTCCTTCCGGAGGCTCTAGGGGAGAATGCGTTTCCTTGACTTTTCCGCCTTCTAGAGGCAGCCTTTGGTTTTTGGCGCGGCCCCTTCCACCATCTTCAGGGCAAACAGTGAGGCAGCTTCACTCTCAGTCTCTCCCTCTGACCTCTGCTCTGTCTTCACATCTGCGGCTCTGCCTCTGGCCCTCCTCCCTCCCTCTTTGTGAGGACCCTTGGATTATGTTGGGCCCACTCAGATAATTCAGGACAGTCTTCCCATCTCAAGATCCTTAATGTAATCACATTTGCAGAGTCCCTTTTGTCTTGTAATGAAACATATTCACAGGTTCTGGGGGTTAGGACGTGGACGTCTTTGGGGGGGGCCGTTATTCTGTCTACCACACTATCTTATGTGATGGTTGTGAGGATTTCATGAGATAATTCATGCAAAAATTTCACATCAGTGCCAGGCATATTATAAATACTAAATAATTGTTAGCTCCTATTACTTTATTATTATGGAGGAGCTAGTACTCATGCGATTTCCCAGAAATCAAAATTCCATCCCCAGATAAAGAATTTCTAAGAACGTATGGAGTGGCTGTATGTGCCCTTAAGAAGTGTAACTTGGAGAGAATACACAGCTGAAGAATCCTTAACTGAAAATGGGGCTGTATTCACACTGCTCTCTTCTAGTGCGGCTATTCATGCATAACTGGGTCCTAGCCCCAGACTTAGGCTTTCTTATTTTCTATTATTGAGATATAATTCATTTCCCACAAAATTCATCATCCTAAAGTCTACAATTTAGTGGGTTTTAGTATATTCACAAGGTTGTGCAACCACCACCACTGTCTAATTCTAGAACATTTTCATCATCCCCCAAAAAACCCACAGACCCGTTAGCAGTCACTTCCGTTCCCCTCTCCCACCAGTGGGATGGCCCCAGCACCCACTGATCTACTTTCTGTCTCTACGGATTTGCCTATGAACCCATAGAATTTATTTTTTTTATAGTTCAAAGGTTGGAATCTTTTTTGGTTTTGTAAAGAAAAGTAAGGTTGTTTTTTGTTTGAAACAAAACATAAGCAAACCCTTCCCTGCCCAGCCTCTCTCCTGCCCCTGTGGGGTGCTGGGACCACTGGTCCTGGGCAACAGAGGCCAGACTGGCCTGGTCCTGAGAGGAGAGGAGCCGGACACTCTCTGTGTGGGAGCTTCCTCAGAGCCAGAGAGGAAGGGCATTTGGGAATGGAGTTTGGCTTTGTTAGGCAAAAAATAAAATAAAATAACTCAACACACATGCCCATGACACAAATAGGGGCTAAGAGGCACCCCTCTGAGGTGGAACCATCTCTGGCAGTGGGACCTGCATATACAAGTTGGACGGTCATATATTATGGATATTCATATAAATGGAATCATACAACATATGACCTTTGTGTCTGGCTTCTTTTATTTAGCATAATGTTTACAAGGTTCGTCCATGTTGTAGCATGTATCAGCACTTCATTCCTTTTTATGGCCAAGTAATGTTCCGTTGTATGGATACCACACTTGGTTTATCTGTTCGTCAGTTGATTTGGGTTGTTTTTACTTTTTGGCTATTTTGAATAATGTTGCTATGCTGTGAACATTTGTGTACAAGTTTTTGTGTGAACATTGGATGTAGAACTTGAAGTGGAATTCTTTTGGATATATACACATAGGAGTGGAATTTTGGGGTCATTTGATAATTTTATGTTTAACTTTTTGAAGAGTTGCCAAACTGCTGTCTCCCACAGTAGCTGCAACATTTTACATTGCCACCAGCAGTGTATGAAGGCTCAAAGTTCTCTACGTCCTCACCAACACTTATTTCCTTTTCTATTTATTCCCATCCTAGTGGGCGTGAAGTAGTACCTCGTGGTTTTTGATTTGCATTTCCCGAATAACTAATGATGTTGAGCATCTTTTTATGTACTTATTGGCCATTGAATGTTTTTTCTTTGGAGAAATATCTCTTTAAATCCTTTGTCCATTATTTAATTAGACTCATACTTTTTAAAACCATAAAGTAATAATACAGTTAGTGTGATATTTAGCAAAACAATCACTCTATTCCTTAGTTCTGTTTCAGCCTCACATAGCAATTAGGCCCAACTAGAACAGTCTCATGAAGATTAAATTTGCTAGTTACTGTGTCAGGATTCTCCAGAGAGACAGAATCAATGGGAGATCATGTCTATGTCCATATCTATCTACCTATCAAGAGATTTATCTTAGGGAATTGGCTTATGCAGTTGTGGGGACTGGCAAGTGGCAAGTCTGGAATCCATAGGACAGGCTGGCAGGCTGGAAACTCAGGCAGATTTCTATGTTGCAGTCTCGAGACTTCCTTTTTCTCCAGGAACCTCACATTTTGTTTGTAAAGCCTTCAGCTGATTGGCTGAGCTCACCCACATTATCGATGGTAATCTCTTGTACTTAAAGTCAACTGACTGTAAATGTTAACCACATCTCCAGAATACAGCAACATCTGGACTAGTGTTTGACCAAACAGCTGGGCACCATAGCCTAGCCAAGTTGACACGTAAAATTAACCATCACAGTTACTTTAAATGATCCTATTTGCTTATTTTCAGAAAAATGGTACTAATGATGGAGACTATGTCTTTCTAACTGGAGAAGACAATTACCTTAACTTTTCCAAGATTGTGGAATGGAATGGAAAAACGTAAGTCTGATGATTTATCAGCGTAATTAGTTTTTCAATTTTCATTTAAAGTGAGCATCCACTTATGCATTATTTCAAAAAAATTCTAGCACTGAAAAGTTTTTGGATGAGAAATCTATAAATATGTAAAATAACTTTATAATTATTTTATAAATCAGTGTTGGCATTATGTACTTTACAAATGAAATATTAATGATTTGTAAATTTATCATGGCTCGGTGTGAATTACCAGCCAGTGAAAGTGTCACTCTTCTGCTTAGTCATTGAATGCGTGTAGCTGCAGCATAAATACTTTTCAAACCTCTGTGTACACATCTTTTGGGGGAAGGGAAGAAGTTCTTTTTTCAATTTGATTTAGTGATTGTGGCTTGTTTGTGTATTTTTCTTTGAAGATGAAATACGTTTGAGTTCAGTATTATAGCATTTCAAAAATTTATTATATTTATAACTTATAAAAAAACTACTTCCAAAAAGGAGCTGAGGCAGCTTGCAATAAAGCTATATATAAAATAAGATAATTTTTTAAGTCAGAGAAATTAGAAACCTTTGAGAGAAAAGGAAGCTACTTCTTCAGGGACTGAGGTCAGAGTTCTATTCTTGAATATTAAATTTACTTCTAAGCTTCCCAGGAATACAGGCAAAAAACTGGTGTGAAATATAGGAGAACTCTGTGCTATCTTTGCAACTTTTCTGTAAATCTCAAACTATTTTTAAATAAGAGGCTTATTTAAATTTTAAAAAGTACACATGTCTCTGTACTAAACGTGCTTGCATGCGCAGACCTGTGCAACCCCACTCCCAAGGAACTGGCAACAGTGTTGCCTGTGGAGGGGCAGCTGGATGACTGGGATGCTGGGCGGGGAGGGAAATTTACTTGTAAACAGGATATAGCTGGATTTTGTTTTAAACCCAATCTATTTTCTTTCCAGTCTTTTAATAGGAGAGTTTAATCCTTTTATATACATGTTATAATTACTGGCATATTTACGGTATAATGATATATTATTTAATATATTTGGACTTTTTTTTGTTTATGTCTATTGTATCCTTAGAGTTTTATGATTCATGTTTAACAATATTTTCCTAACAAAGTCTAAAGCTATTTGTTGTCTGTCTTTTCCTTCCAAACAGGACGGTAAGTTTATTCATTTCTTAACGCACACACATCTTCCATGTTATTCTTCTCTACAACTTGTTTTACTGTCTTAGGAAGCCAAATATGAGTAAAAATTTCATTATTTTTATAGTAAATAATTAAATGTACCAACATATTTTATTAATTTTTTTTCCCATTTGTACATTGGTTCTCAACCAGAGGCAGTTTTGCACCCCCAAGGGACATTTGGTGATGTCTGGACACTTTTCTTTTTTGAGGAAGATTAGCCCTGAGCTAACGTCTGCCGCCAATCCTCCTCTTTTTGCTGAGGAAGACTGGTCCTGAGCTAACATCCATGCCCACCTTCCTCTACTTTATATGTGGGACGCCTACCACAGCATGGCTTGACAAGCAGTGCCGTGTCTGCACCTGGGATCCGAACCCGCGAAGCCCGGGCCATCGAAGCAGAGCATGGGAACTTAACCGCTGCACCACCAGGCTGTCCCCCTCCATTGGCTTTTAATATCTATTCTTTTCCTTGGCCTTTTACAGTTTTACTACAACATATCAGATTTGAATTTATTTTTATTTATCCTGTTTGGCCCTTGGGGCATGCTTTCAATCCAAGGCCTCATATCTTTCTTAAAGTTTGGAAAACTTTCAGCAGTTCTCTCTGAACTTACTGCTTCTCTGTTATTTACTCTAGTCTCACCCTCCCCCCCAAAATCTATTAAACCTTTATTGGAGCCTCCCAATCTATTCTCTGTATCTTAATCTTTTAATTTTTCATTTTTTTGAGCAAATTACTTAGAACTATCTTCCAATTAACCATCTCTCTCTAGTTATGTACTGTCTAGAGTTTTATATAGAGGTTTTTTTTTCAGAAACTGTCTTTATTTCTAAGATTCCATTTTTCCTTTTTTGGATCTCTCTATTCTTGTTTCATTTTTGCCTTTTTAATAATTTACCATTCATTTTCTAAGGATGTTATTCTTTCGTTTGTCTGTTTGAGGATACTAAACAATATATTTATTTAAAGTATTAGCCAAATTGGTCAAGTATTTGAATTTCTTCTAAAGTGAATTCATCTTCTCCTTGTTGATTTTGTTGCCTGTCTCTTAGCATAACTTTTATTTTTTTTTTAAAAAAAATGTTGATTTGCAGAATTATTTTCGTTGGGAAGTCAGTCCGTATCAATGTGTGTCTGTCTGTCTATCCTCTTCCCTCTCCCTATGTAGTAGTTTTGCAGTTGCCTCCACGTAGCCCACCCTGGAGCCCCCAGTACACCCAGTGCACACGGGTGGGCCTCTTACCCACAGCTCTGCAGGGCCATCACAGACCCAGCCACAGTCAGCATAGCTGGACTCAGGTTCTGGTCATGAGGCCTGTCTGGGGTTCCCTGCCCCCCAGTACTCGGCTTTGTACCTGTTTAACTCCACATGGCAGGTGGAAGCTGCTTTCTTTGGCCTCTCTTTTTTTTTTTTTTAAAAGATTTTATTTTTTCCTTTTTCTCCCCAAAGCCCCCCAGTACAGAGTTGTGTATTTTGGTTGTGAGTCCTTCTAGTTGTGGCATGTGGGATGCCGCCTCAGAATGGCTTGATGAGCGATGCCATGTCGGCACCCAGGATTCGAACTGGCAAAGCCCTGGGCCGCCGAAGCAGAGTGCGCAAACTTAACCGCTCGGCCACGGGGCCGGCCCCTGGCCTCTCTTAATGAGCAGGGAATCCCTGCCCCGAAGACCCTGATTTCAAGCCCTTGGTGGACCTCCTTGAATCTTTATTAACCTCAGGAGCTAAATTTCCAGTTCTTCTCCTTGCTTCCAGATCTGCAGCCCTGTGGGCCAGTAGCTTTAGCCCGACTCCCCACTTTGCATTTATCATCTTTTTACTGTCTAGGGAGTTGTTATGAGGACAGTTCGTGTTTGAGCATAGTGTAGACCTTCTGAATTTCTCTTTTGGGTTTTGTCAGCCCCTGTTCTGTTTGTATTTGGAAGAGGCCCTCGATTCATGAACTTAGAGGGCCACCGTGAGCAGAAGTTGGGGGAATCACTATTTATTGCCTCTCCTTTCCTTTCTTTTGCATTTTGTGCCATTATTAAAAAAAATTTAAAAACCTACTATCTCAACTGTGCTTTTAGCGAGTATGAAGTTGATTCAATCTTAAGCTTTCTTGTGGCCCAGGAGAGTCCTCCATTAATTCTGGAACAGAGAACTGTTCTGCGAGGAGACAGAGTTAATGCCCTGTCATGAATATTGAAGAGCTGGGCATATCTGGCCAGAGCTCATCTCTCAGTGGGCTGGCTCTGGACAGGGCTGTTGTTCGTGCTCAGTTGGGTCACTGCTTTCGGACATGGATACTTCTAAACCTCTACGTAGGCTACTCTTTTTTGGAGGAAGGAAAGAGGAATTTTTGGCTATCATTTCCATCAAAATTCAGGGACCAGGGGTCTCCTTTTCCCCGTCTTGATTCAACCCTAACCAATATCACTCTGTGTCTGCATATGAATAAAATTCTGTGGTTAGCCAGCTCCCAGGAGCTAAACTTGAAAAGTCCTGAGCATTTGAAAAAATCTAAAATCAAATTTGATTGTCTTGACTCTTGCTTGTGCTTATCAATTACAGGTCACTTGACTGGTGGACAACAGACAGATGCAATATGATTAATGGAACGGATGGAGATTCTTTTCATCCGTTAATAACCAGAGACGAAGTCCTTTATGTCTTCCCATCTGATTTTTGCAGGTAAGAACTTAACAAGTTCCTTGACTGCAAGACCACCCAAAGTGTGAAGACCACATGTAGCTACACTTACCAGGTGTAGCTATTTATGCTTCGTCAGTGATAAGTGCTGATGGCGTGTAGAGAGGCCATGTGGTGTCGTGGTTCACAGCAGAGCCTGACTGCATTGGTTTGAATATTGGCCCTACCACTTACAGCTGTGAATCTTTATTAACCTTGGGAAAGGGAGGCCACTCTGTGCCTCAGTTTCCTCATTTGTAAAATGAGGGTAGAAATAGTTGCCTACCTTGGGAGTTGTTATGAGGACAGATGAGTTACTGTTAGTAAAATACTTAGCCCAGGGTCTGTCACACAGGAAATAATATTAAGTGTTGCTGTCAGTTCTTATGATACACTCTGTCAAGCAGGAAATTTGACCTAGTCTTTTTCCAGTTAACAGGTAATCGCTACCTAGAAGATAAGTAAATCATACTGCTGCCCCTCTTTCCGAGTTTGTAGGTGTTTGCTCAGCTGTAACCTTCCCCTCGATCGTATTTGCCCTCCCTTGCCCTGTAATCCCTCCCTCTCTCCTGCCTGCTCCTTCTCTACACATGAATGTGATTGAGTCTCCTCGGTGGGAAGAAAGCAGCCTCCTCTCCACCCTGGTTCCCCTCTCGCATCATCTGCTCCACCTCCCGCCCTTCATCCTCAAACTGCTTGGATGAGTGGCTTCCTCACGCAGCCTCCATTTCCTCTCCCACTCAGTCCTGCAAGGCTTTCTGTGAAACTTCTCCTCAAAGTCTGAGTGACCTAGTCTCAGTGGACACTGTTGATTCAATATTCTCAAGCATGGCCGTCCTCCTGGGGTCTCATAGCTTACATAATCGCACCACCTACCCAGTCAGCCCTGCCAGAAGCGTCAGTGGTGCTGTAAATTTCACCTCTCTCTTGTGCGTAATCAGTCACCAAGTGCTGTCAGTTCCTGCTCAGAAATAGCTCTTACGTTCATCCCCACCTCTCCACTCCGCCATCTGTACCACCATCTAGACCCTTTCCATCTCTCCTACAGAATAGCCCAGTCACCTTCAGGCTGGCCGGTGTCTTTAACAAATGTTTGTGGAAGGACTGAAGGGAGAGAAAGCACAATTGAGTACAATGAATGGAACACGGGAACCTAGGAGGACAGTAGGAGGTCTTTAAAAAAGATTTGGCACAGAGGAAACACATTCTTATCTGGTACAACCACTTTGAAGAGCCAGTGGCAATGTTTAGTAAACCAAAGACATGCAAACTCCATCATTCTTCAGTTTTCTTCTAGTAGGTTCCAGGCCTGAAGAAGTCTGTATATAAATGCAAGGAGACATATACAGCAATGTTCATTGCAACATTGCTTGTAGTAGTGAAAAATTGGAAGCAATATAAGTGCTTATAAAAAGGAGAATATAAATAAATAGTGGTGTATTCATATGATGGAAGATCATAAGGGATTTAAAATACAAGAAACAGAGCTATGTACATTCATGTAATACGTCCTAAAAATATAACAGTGAATGAGAAAGCAAATTACAGAAAGAGAATATAGCATACTGTTTATATAACACTTAGAAATAGCAAACAGTGCCACATATTGTTTATGAGTAGGCATGTATGTAAAAGTGTAAAGACCTGAATGGGAAGGATAAACCCCAAATTCAGGAGAGTGGTTACCTCTAAGGACACAGAGAAGGACTAGAATCAGGAGTGCTGCACAGAGAGCTTCAGTTGTATCCATAATATATTTTCCATTTATCTGAATGGTATTTGTTATAAAAGGTATTTATTATAATATTTTCTCTATTTTTGTTTGCTTAAAATATTTCATTAAAAAAAATGTTGTAGAGGTGGGATGTGCAGTGGATGGCAACATCCGTGTTATTCACAACCCTGCGAGAGATGGATTCATCTGGTGCCAAGGTGAAAAAGTGAGGCGTCCGGAGCCCTTCCCCTCGGCCTTCAGGGGAAAGGGCTTTGGCAGTTCCTCAGGGGCCATGCGAATAGGAGGATGGTTAGTGTGATATGGGTCTCCTGTTTGAAACTCTGTAACAACTGAAGGCAGAATTGTTTGACCTCCGTTGAAATAAATGACTGGGGAGAAATATAGAAACTATTTTTATTTGGGGGAAATGGGTATCAAAGGATGCCTCCTGATCAAGTATCTGTCTAACGTGGCGCTTTTCCAGGCCCTAGGAATCCTCCAGGCCAAACCCTTCGCTGCCTGGTCTGCTCCTGCTCCTCTGCCTCCTCCCTGCTGCCTTTTCTTTGCTTCTGCCTCATCCACGCTGCCATGTGTCCATGCTGGTCTACATGGCTCTTTTATTTCTCTCAACATGCGTCTCCATTCGAAAGGTCGTCTTCTTAATTTTCTACCATACATTATGTTTTTCTTTTCTTGGCCTTGTTTGGATATTACCGTAGTTGCTACATCTTAGACATCTTTCAAGCCAGTTCATCTTCTACTTTATGACACATTGAGTGGGTTGAGCTCCTTTCAAGCTTTCTTTTGCATCTTCATTTTCCACTGACCCCGTAAGCTTTCAGCCACGTTGTACCTGAGAACGGATGCTAGCTTACTGATTTGGGGCAGATGACACTGACTGGAGCCCACATTGACTTTATAATCTTACCTCCTAACAGGTCAGTGTATATAACTTTCAGTGACTTTGAGAGTGTCCGGGGACTGCCTGCCCTTCGGTATAAGGTGCCCGCAGAAATATTAGCCAATACCTCCGACAACGCCGGCTTCTGCATACCTGAAGGAAACTGCTTGGGCTCAGGAGTTTTGAATGTCAGCATCTGCAAGAATGGTAAGAACTCAGACAGGGGACCTGATGATGAGTGTCCAGAAGGTGGGATTGGTGTTCTTCCCCAAAGACTGTCATCAGCCCAGTAGAAAGAACGATTCTGACCTGTCAAGAACAGTGTTTCGTAGGACAGCTATAGAATGGTAAAAAAATGCTTGGCTTTTCTGTAATGCTTTTTCTTGCTAGAAGACCATGTTGTGTTTTCTCTGGGCAATAGTGTATATGTCTTAACAGTCATAAAAGCTCATCTTTACTGAGCATTTGCACTAGTCACTGTTCAGCTAGTCGTTGTTCTAAGTGGTTTCTATATTTATGTGTAGTTAGTACATATAAAGCATTAACTCATTTCATGTTCAAAACAATGCTAAAAGAGAAGTGGAGAACTCACTAACAAGTACAGATCTTGGTAAAGATTCTCAATGATTTCAAAGCAGAGTTAGTTTTAAACCCTGACTACAAATTTCCTGGTGTTTCTCTTTCTTTCTTTTTTTTTTTTTTGGTGAGGAAGACTTGCCTAGAGCTAACATCTGTTGCCTCTTTTTTTTTTTCCCTCCCCAAAGTCCCAGTAGAGAGTTGTATATCCTAGTTGTAAGTCATTCTAGTTATTCTATGCGGGATGCCGGCACAGCTTGGCTTGATGAGCAGCTTATATGTCCGTGCCCAGGATCCAAACTGGCAAACCCCACGCTGCTGAAGGGGAACACGCGAACCTGACCACTTGGCCACAGGGCTGGCACCCTGGTGTTTCTTAATGTCTGAGACACTCTGCTCCTTTCTGGGAATGAGGCAGAATTATCAGTGGTACAACTGACAGAAGCATTTTCTTCATCCTAAGGACTAGTTTTAACTATCATATGCTGCATGATTATTCATAATAGCCTTGCTGGATAGACATCCAGTGGGCTCTTTTCATAATTGTGGAAACCAGGGCTCAGGGAGGGAACATGATTTTTATCGGGTCCTTATCTCTGAGCAAATCCCTGCTGGCAGTGAGGGTCTTCCCTTATTCGTCCGTGATTCCTCTCAGGCTACCATTCCTCTTTCAAGTTTCTCTTGAGAAACTGGGTAACCGCTTTCTCCTCGATAAAGTTGTCCTTTTCTCCTGAATAAAGTAACATGCTAGCTTTTGCCCCCTTGTCTGATTAACTTGAAAATCTCCTTTCGGGATAAGGCTGAAGGTCAGTGGTATACGTGCCTATCCTTGTCTCATGGGGCAGTGGCTCCCAAACCTGGTCTTGCATCAGAATTATCTGGAGAATCATTAACAATATCTGTCCCAGAGCCCACATACTAGGCCCCAAAATCTGTATTTTTAACTTGAGCTCCAGGTGATTCTCATGAAGATGGTGCCTACAATTTGGGCACCCCTGTGCCAGGGAACATGGCAGCCATTACCTGGAGATGAGACCCACGTGAATGGGAACAGGTTGCTGCTTCTGACCTCGCCTGCTGTCTGACTGGGTGAATGGTCCTGAAACCGTGCCGGGAGTTTGAAAGCTCTGAGACCTCTGGCCAAGGCACAAAGGGGGACATATCTTTCTTGTTGTTTTATGAACGTTCTGCTTCCTCAAGAAGTTGATGTCAGAATCAACAGGAAGATTCCACTTTGCAGCAGTCCAACCTCTTGCTACAAACCTTTTCCTCTTGCTTCTTACGTATTCCCGAGTGTGGACAGAAGCGTTAAACTCACCAGGATTATCCTCAGCTGTTTTGAATTCCTCAGGAGCACATTTTGGGTAATGAGATGAAGGGAGTATTCTGGGGTGAGGCAGGTAGGGTTTGAGTCCTGTTCTATTTGTTAGCAAATTGGCCAACTTGACGAAGGAAGGTTCCAGACGTCAGTTTTCTCATCTGTAAAATGGGAGTGATGATTGCTTGCTTGGAAGGTTGTGTCAAGGTTAGAGATAATGTATGTCAAATACTCAGGACAATGTCTGGCCCTTATTAAGTTCTCAACAGATCTTTAAGAACACATTTTAAAGGTTACTGTAGGTCACAAAGAAGGAAGTCATATCTTTGTGAAACTGTTTAGCAATAAAGAGCAAAACTCATGTATGTGACAAATGATGTGTATCTTGAGCCATGGGCTGGTGGATATGTAAGCAGAGTTAAATTATTTGCCAGTAAGTTAGTTTCTCCAAAAATATTTTTACCTGGCAGCAATTATTGAGTTCCTCTCTCCTCTTAAATAGCAAAATCTAGAATAGGTTTCCTTTAATAACTTGGTTCCCTGTGTTTCTTAAAATGAATAGGAAAGAAAAAAAGAAAAAACCAGAGTCTTCTTGTGGGCAGACCTTAATCTAGCCAGAGACTGGGCGGATGGCATGACCAGGCAGAGTCGTAAAAACTTCTGCAACATCATATGCAGGAGAACAAAGCCTCTCTTAGCTAAAACAAAACCAGAAAGACAGAAAAGCCGGGGGAAAAGACCATTTACTGGTAGAGAATGTGGTTGAAACAGGTGCTTTGAGATGGGATTGGCTCATTCAGTCAGACTTCTGCCTCTGTCACCTCATAGCTGCATGTCCCTGGGTACATTTTCTAACTTCTCTGAACCTCACTTTCCTCAAATGGAAAATGAAGATAATGGTTCTAACTTCATAGGGCTGCTGGGGACGTTAATTAAAATAATGTGCGTAAAGCATTTACATCTTACAGGTTCGGCAAATGTTTGTTGAAGAATGAATAATTTAGCCAGGACTTCAGTGTATATTGTTGGATAAAATGATGTGGGGGTGAATGAGATGTCAGGAAATGCAGTGTAAGTCCCAGACTAGGCAGTGTGGAATGGAATTGCGGTCTGCCCCTCTTCCCCACCCAGGTTTGCTTGTGTCTAACTTTCCGCCCCACCTTGGGAAGCAGGTTTGTGGTCAGGAGCTTTGTCTTCGTCTTGGACTCTGAAGAGCCACACCCTCAGCTCTGTTTTCCTTCACACGCAGGTGCACCTATTGTTATGTCTTTCCCACACTTCTACCAAGCAGATGAGAAGTTTGTTTCTGCCATAGACGGCATGCATCCAAACAAGGACTACCATGAGACATTTGTGGACATTAATCCTGTGAGTACATGCGTCCTCCTGGTGAAAGAGCGTGTGTTTTATTCTGTCTGTCTATACGGTGTTCCCCAGTTTAGTCCTGAGCACTCGTAAGAAAATGAAAATTCCTTTCATCTACATTCGCGTGGAGGAAGCTCAGCTCAGTGCAATGTGGTGCGTGGCCTCAGAGCCCTGTGGTTAGAAGGCTGGATTCTGTGGATCTGATATGCAGAAATATCAGCAAACCTGCTTTAACAAGCAAGCGACAGTGAAAGTTCCATCATTAGAAACAACTGAGACTGGACCCGCGTGACCTGGTCCACCTTCTGTCGCCAGAAGAAGATTGGACCTGAACACATGCATTTGTCCCATCGGGGCACAGATCAGCAAGGTTGAAGACGTTCCTCTGCTTTGCCAGGCGTATTGTAGTTGAAATTTAAATATGTATATTAGCTTCAGTCACTTTTGGCAAACCTCTTTCTACAGGAACTTTTGAGAGTTTCTTATGTTAAGGTAAAAGGTATCAGATATGCATGTACTTTAATCCTGTATTCACAGAGGAGAAAAAGCAAAACCGTGTTAAAAGGATGTGAATGGCATTTCACAGTGTGAGAGCCCTCACTGTAGAAACTGAACTAAAGGTCAGGTATCTTTGTTCATGGGCTTTTGAACACATGGCACAAGACAAGAAAAGTGAAAACAGTCCTTTAGCACAGCAATGCATGGGGACTTGGCTGTTAGCTCCACTCATTGCATTTGTGTCTAAGAAACTGGTGGTCGTATCTTTTTGTGAATAAGATCTGGAGTGGTTTTTTTCCCTTTTCTCTCTTAGCCATCAATCAGTTCCTTTTCATCAGCCAAACTGTTAGGAGGTGCTTGTCCCCAAGGGCTAGGCGCAGCCCCATAACCTTAGCGCAGAGGTGGAGCTGTCACGGGGACGATGGCCACCAGTGCACCTGACCCTCCCTGCCCTGTTAGGTGGGCCCCGACCATACTTGGGCACCATTCTCTAGCTGTGACCACCATCCTCTTAGCTCTCTGGACATCTGAGAGATATCCAGAGCTGACAAGGTATCTGCTGGATCCCCCTCCTGCTGGGGTTCTCTAGGGCTCTGCTATTCAAAGTGGCAGCATCACCTGGGAGCTTGTTAGAAATGCTCAGTCTCAGGCCCCACCCGCGACGCACTGAATCAGGACCTGCATTTTAACAAGGTCCCCAAGAACCCACATGCATAGTAAAGCTTGAGAAACATTCCTCTACCAGGCACCTAACACAACACAGGGCACAGTTCTTGTTCTGTCCTTGTTTGTCCTTGTCCCACTCTATCAGATGTGGTGGTGGCCACAGTGTTTATCAGAACCACACGTAAATGATGCTCTATTGAAAAAAGCCGTGTTTGTGGTTTTAATAAATCCTAATGTTGTCTTTCCGTTTCTCTAATTTACAGTTGACTGGCGTTATCCTAAGAGCTGCCAAGAGGTTCCAAATCAACGTTTATGTCAGAAAATTAGATGAGTTTAGGTAAGTTTTGCTTCCTTCTACAGAGGCAGAGGGTAGAAACATTTTGCTACGTTGACTTTCTAGTAGGGTCGATATTGGGAGGGGTGCAGCCCACTTCCTAACTCTGCTCACCCCTGCCCTTCAGGATGAGGCGAGATCAGCATTTTCATAGGCTGCCTCGGTCTTGGAATTCACTTATTTTATTTAACCAAACATGTATAGAGTGCTTTCCGTGGGTCAGGTATTGTTCTAAGTACTTTACATCTATTAACTCATTTATTCTTCCCAATAACCCTCTATTATCCCCATTTTACAGATGAGGGAACCCAGGCACAGAGAAGTTAAATAACTTGCCAGGACCCACACAGCTCATAAAGCCAGAGTCTGCTCTTCCCCAGGTCACCAAGCAGTTCCCTCGCCGGCACTGTGTTGCCTCCCCTCTCTTCTTTCCCGCTGCTCCCACCCAGGGCCAGCCACGAGCTCTCAGTCGGACAGTTAGAACAATGTGCTGAGTCCAGCCCTTCCTCCCGCGCTCCCTCCGAAAAGCACTGCTTGATTAGGATTCCTAAGTATAATCTCTGCTTAAACTTTGCAATGGGAATTTTTGGATATGAGAAAATGCTTATGATTTAATGTTGTATGAAAAAACAGGATGTAAAACTATATGTAATATCATATGTATCTATCTATTCTTTCTATCTGTAGTCTATCTAACCATCGACACAAGTAACCAATAATCAATCTATAGATTAAAAACGGGGTGAGTTTACTGTGTGAGTCAGCTGGAGGACCGTGGTGCGGAGGCACTCTCTCCACCAGGGAAGAAAGCACAGAGGAGAAATGGCTATATACCATTTCAGAACAGGGAGCGTACATCACACATGACAGGAATGCTTGCTTTGTCTTTCCTGCAGTCACAGGATGTTTTGCGGTGCACACAGCAGGTCACTCTGACCATGGCTTTGGGGAAGGGATGCTGATCTTGAGAGAAATCCTGATATGGGAGGGAGGCATTTGTCCCTGTCTTTAAAGGCAGCACTCCTTGCTCTGAGAGACTGTTCACTGTTTAAAGCAGACGTGCAATGCGGGCTTCACGGGCTGTATCGGGCCATTCTGGAAAAAAGTTCAGGCTGATTCAGTTTTAAACCAAAATGGCTTCCTCATATACCTCAGTGTATTAACTTTCCTTATTAGTTTTATTGCTTTTCATTTATTCCATCATAACTAGCTATCTATCTATAAAACTTGGTTGGTTCCCCATCACATTTGCCAGATTTAACCCCACATGTCCTGAATCTTTCCAGGAAGCATATGTGGTTTGTAAGAATGCATTTTGTCACCTGTGTCTGCATTTCTGAGGCAGTATTTAGTAGTTAAGATCTAGAGCCGTAGAATCAAAATGGAATTACAATCCAGGCTTCACCACTTACTTGTGGTGGTGGTCGGCAAATTGCTCTGAGCCATCATCTCTTCATCTTAAACCTGGGATAGTAATATCTACTGCATGGGACTACTGTGAGCATTAAACGAAATAAGTCCACGGAACGCCAGGCGCAGAGCTGGTGCCTGGCAAAGGCTCGGGAAGTGGTTGCTCTGGGCTCCTGTGAAGACGACACTTAGTGGCTTGATTACAAAACATTCTGAGGAATGGCAACATTGTTCTGGTGGCTGTTGCCTCCTCTCTGATAACTCTTGGGAGAATAGTAATCATTTTGATGAATTTGCTCTCAGGATCTTGTGTTTGGTTAAAAACACTTTACATAAATGTGCCAGACTTGGAATTGTCAGACTGACAAATTGGAATCTAACTTCTGATTGGTAAGTGTTTGCAAAGATAATTAAGAAGTCTGCATCAATTCTGGTTAATTTAATGAAATGTGTGCTGGAGTTTTTATATAAACTTATCTTTCCAGACCAGTGTGCCATTACAATGAAGATGTCTAGAAAATAATCTCATCTTTTGTCTTTGTAGTGAAACAGGAAACATTAGAACCTTGGTTTTCCCCGTGATGTATATCAATGAGGTAAGTCCTGGGAGGGAGTCCCGGGTGTGTTTTAGCTGTGGAAGCTTGGGAAACTTCCCTTATGATGTCCACTATTGTAGCTACGTGTAACTTAAGATGTGAGACAGGGGAAAGGGGATTTTTAAAAACCTGCTTGTCCTCAGAAAACTTCTGTTTATATGTTTACATGACGTGGCCTTCCATGAGATTTGAAATGGCAGAAAGAAATTTCCCTTCTCAAGAACATTATTTGGGTAAAACTCCTTTCTGGGAAGCTGGTTATGTGAGAAACATAATGTAAATCAATAGCCATATAATAAATAGCCTCGGATAGATGTCCAGTTCAGCCTCTCGTGGGGTCTCCTCCGTCTTTGAAACCCTGCCAGTTTGTAAAATGCAGTCGGTTTACCGATCATTGTTGAGGAGGAGGGAAAGAGTAAAATTAAAACGGTTTGCAACATTACATGAAAATTTTATGTAAATTGGTTAAAGCAATGATTAAATAAATGGTTGAAGAAGTGATTAAATAAATCACAATGCGTGCCACTGGTTTTAGCGATACTGGTTGCCTTATCCTTCATCATAGCACAGGGTTTTTTCCTACTTTCTGGTAAACAAATATATATCATGGATTTTAGGAAACAGTTCTTGTCTTAGTTGAAACAACAGGAGTTTCCCTGAAGAATTATTTCTTTCATAGTGTACCTACAGAAATTTTATCCATAAATGTTATGTATAAGTTGAAGTTTTATAAATAAAAGCATATTCTGAAAGCTCAGGAAACACCTGCTATTTAAGATACTTGTGATCAACTCTTTTCCAGATTACATATCACATTTACTGTATGTAGTTCTGTCTCCTTAATTTTCCTCTGTCTTCCACCCAGTTTTGAGGGGAAAATTGCAGCCTTTTTTTTTTTTTAAATTGCAGCCTTTTTTCCTCTCAATAAATTCTTGATTGGCTGGCTTCTGTTGCTAACAGCTGCATATTTCAAAGTTTTTATTATTTTTCTCTCTTCCTTAAAAATACTTGTTCTTTTTAGAAAATTTAGTAACAGAGATTAGCAAGAAAAGGGAAAATAAAAGTCACTTTTTACAAAACTTGAGCTAGACTGACATATTGTCTTTAACTTGCTTTATTTTCTCAACAATGTGTTGTAAAATTTTTGCTGATAATGACTTTGTGAAAAGTCACTCAATGTTTTACAGTTTGTAAAACTAACCTGTGGTCTTTATAGAACTCTTAGGAAATTTAAAAAATACTTACTAAGCGAATCACTGTATGAGCATGGAATCGTTATGTTGTACACCTGAAACTAATATAATATGTCAGTTAGACCTCAATTAAAAAAGAATTTAAAAATATTTAAAAAGTGAGTCACTGACAAGCCTGTCCCTCAGAGACAGGTGCAGCTGACATCTGCTTCCGTTGCCTCTTACTGTTTCTCTGGTTTTGATATTATGTAGTTGGGACCATACTGTAGATACAGTTTTAGAGCTTTTTTTTTTAAATTTGGCATTATATTGGTAGCCATGTTTATAAACTTTTGAAGGGTTTGTGATTACAGTTCTAAGACAAGGCTTTTATTGTTTGATAGGAAAAATTCAGGCAAGCTTTATCAATTTACAGGACCTCCTGGGTCATCACGGTTATTGTCTGTGGAGAGGGGTGTGAAAGCAGAGCTTGTTGAAAATGAGGAATGGCCCTGTTCTGGCAGCTTCTCTTCCTAGTTGTGGCATATTTGAAGTCCCCTCCACCCCATCTTCTGCTCTGCTTTTTGTTGAAGACTAGATTTGGTCCAGGGAACGATGGAATGAAAGCTGTGCTTTTGGTGCCTCCTAGAAGTACTTGACTTCTCTCTACTCTAGAAAAATAAGACATTAGACCTGGGAGTGGGCTTGGAGACTCTTCTCCCATCTCCTTTTTCCAGAGGCAGAAACTCTGACCCTGATGGACTCAGCCATTGATTGGAAGAAGCAGCCCTGGAACCCACCCTCTGCCTCAGTCTGTTGCACACTGAGTCTAAATTAAGCTAAAGTCTCATCTGTTGTGTGGAACTTTTATGGAATTAAGCTTTCCAGATATCTCACCCATGACAGTTTAAGGTGATAATACCTTTGCCTTGCATACAAAAAGTGCTGTTAGAACATTTCCTTGGTTGTCAACACCTTCTGGAATTCTGGTTAGCCTCAAGACTTCCCTGAATACTTTCTATCTAGACCTTGGTCCTGATTAGTATAGATCTAAACAAGAGAGAAATTATACTTTTCCACATATCATTGTTAGAATGTTCCATACATTCATTCATTTAATCAGCTGACATTAATTGAGCACCTACTGTGTACAGGATGCTCAACCCACTGTTGAGGTGACACATAAAAATCTTGCCTTCAGGGACCTCATAGTCACAAGGAGACAGACAGGTAAACAGACAGTTAGAATGCAGAGTGTGAAGACAGTGATGGAAGATTTTAGAGACTCAGTGGGAAGCACATAAAGGGGCCTTTGACTAGGCCTGAGGTGGCTGGAGAAAATTTCTAGAAGGAAGTTATGCTTAGCTGGAGTTTGAAGAATGAGTTGGAGTTATCTGATGCGAAACAATGATACTATCTCAATATTTCTGAATATTTTCCCTCCCTTTTCCAACCTGTGTTTTTCTCCAAAGAATTATTTTATTGCATATGTATTATTATTTTTTATTTTATTGAGGTCATAATAGTTTATAACATTGTGAAATTTCAGGTGTACATTATTATTTGTCAGTCACCATATATATGTACCCCTTTACCCCTTATGCCCACCCCCCCAACCCCCTTCCCCTCCGGTAACCACTAATCTGTTCTCTTTGTCCATGCGTTTTTCTATCTTCAGCATATGAGTGAAATCATACAGTATTTGTCTTTCTCTATCTGGCTTATTTCACTTAACATAGTACCCTCAGGGTCCATCCATGTTGTTGCAGATAGGATGATTTTGTCTTTTTTATGGCTGAGTAGTATTCCATTGTGTATACATACCACATCTTCTTTATCCATTCATCAGTTGTTGGGCACTGGGTTGCTTCCACGTCTTGGCTATTGTGAATAATGCTGCAGTGAACATAGGGGTGCGTGAGTCTCTTTGAATTGCTGATTTCAAGTTCTTTGGATAAATACCCGGTAGTGGGATAACTGGGTCATATGGTATTTCTGTTTTTAATTTTTTGTGAAATCTCCATACTGTTTTCCATAATGGCTGCACCAGTTTGCATTCCCACCAGCAGTGTGTAAGGGTTGCCTTTTCAACATTTGTTGTTGTTTGTCTTGGTAATTATAGTCATTCTAACAGTGTAAGGTGAATCTCATTATAGTTTTGATTCGCATTTCCCTAGTGATAGTGATGTTGAGCATCTTTTCATGTGCCTGTTGCCCATCTGTGTATCTTCTTTGGAAAAATGTCTGTTCATATCCTCTGCCCATTTTTCAATCGGGTTGTTTGTTTTTTTGTTGTTGAGTTATATGAGTTCTTTATGTATTTTGGAGATTAACCCCTTGTTGGATAGATGATTTGCAAATATTTTCTCCCAGTTGGTGGGTTTTCCAACCTATTTTGAGAGGAAAACATCTTCAGGAGCAAAGGGAAGATGTGTATGAATAAATGCCTCACCTGGCTGCTCTAATTTATAAATGGATTTTCAGTATGTCTGGTTTGCTAAGAGGAGGACATACCCAAATTATGTTTAATGATTTGGAAGGAAGATATAGAAAGAAACTTTACCCCCTGGATATTTAGTAATCAGGGGAATACTATTTTCTTGCCTCCCCGCCCCAGAGTGTTCTCATTGATCAAGAGACTGCGAGTCGGCTGAAGTCGGTAATTAACACCGCTTTGATCATCACCAACATCCCCTACATTGTCATGGCGCTGGGCGTGTTCTTCGGTTTGATCTTCACCTGGCTTGCATGCAGAGGACAGGGATCCTTGGATGAGGTGAGCAGTGGCTGGAGGACTTCTCCCTCACTGGATAGCGTTCCCTGAGGTATTCAGCTGTGCCTCGAAGGGCTGTCAGCTGGCTCATTCGGGTGGATTTTGAGATTTTATGCTGGGCACAGTGATTTCATGATTACTGCTGGACCAAATGAGGAGCAAGACAAGTGTGTCAAAGAAGGAGGGGTGATAGAATAGGACTGCCCAGTACTGGGGGCCCTCTTGGTGGGAATGAATCCCTGTAAGCTTTACATCTTTGAAAATAACCTGAAAGAAGAATATATTACAGCTGAGCACCTAGGCTTCAGTGTCAGACTGCCTATGTTCAAATCCCAGTTCTGCCACTTTAATAGCTGGGTGACCCTAGAAGCTGTGCCCCGGTTTCTTCATCTGTAAAATGGGATAATAATAGAGCCTCCCTTAGGAGTTTTTCATGAGGAATAGGTGATGCAGCATACATAAAGCACTTGGCCCAGTGTTGGCGTTTAGTGAGAGCTCAGTAAACATTAGTTATTTGATACAACTGCTCCAAGATTAGAGAGCATGGCAGCGAGAGACCTGCTTGGAAAGAATCCTTGATGTATCAGAACACACCTGCCACTGAGTCATCATTGCGTATTGAATGATTGGCGCAGGGGGGGTAGTTACTTTCCTGGAAGGATGGGAACAACCCCAAATGGATGGGATAAACAGAGTCCGGTTGGCCTCCCTAAGTGACCAGCAGGCCAACCCAGGGGCCTAAATACCTTCAATGAGCCTTTTCTGTAGAAGCCTTACTTAAATTCTCAGCAATTTCCCTTTTTACAGCAAAGGCTTTTTGTTTTCCTCCTAGCTGCCTCAACTGAGTGTCTGAGGCAAATGTGAAGTAGGAAATGAAATAGGCGGAAACCATCTGAATAACATTAGCTCGGATTTCCATGCCTTCCACTTTCTTCCATTGTGTCTCCTAACCATGGCCGTCACGTTAGGTGTGAGGCACCTATTTTGCCATTCCCATCTGTGGATCTTACTTCCAGTCTGACACTGTGCAGTCACTGAGATTTTCACAAGCACAGAAGAAAGCCCATGTCAATGTTATTACTGCTCCTACAGTTAACCGTCTTCACGCATTCAACAAAGCAATTATTGAGCACCCACCACCTCCAAGACATTGTTCTCTGGTAGGTTTGAAACTAGGAAGGAGGGGAATTCAATAGAGTGTGATGAGGGTTATAGTCTGGGTCAGCACAGTGAGGGTGCTGCTCCTGTACTGGGCAGGGGGTTGTCAGAGCAGGCCACCACGAGAAGGTTGGCGCTAAATGTTAAAGAAAGAGCAAGAAGCAGGCTGAGAGAGGAGAGAGATGTGTGGGATGACTGCCTTCCTGTCACTCTCCTCCTTCCACCACTGCCCTCAGCTTTTCACATCTGCGGACAAGTTTCTGACGTGACACCTAACTTCGCTGTCCTCTCTCTTCTGAGTCACAGGGAACTGCAGATGAAAGAGCGCCTCTCATCCGAACCTAATCACAGCCAGAGGTTGGTGAAGGAACCGTGTGAGCTGTCCTCACCTGAACCAGGACGTGGGGAAACTGTCTGCGTCCTCACAGGCTTGTTGCCTCTTGGAGAGAGAAGGCGAGAAGACCCAGAGCTGGCAAGTGATGAGAGCATTCCAGCCGGAATTAAACTACAACAGGCTGACATGGTTGGCCATTAGGCTTTATAAAATCCTGTGGTCCCTCACAAATTGTTTTGTTTTTCACTGTCTAGCAAGTATTTAATAAACTCTTGTATAGTAATATTTTTTGTTGTTGGGTGCTGGTAGCTCCAGAATTTTGTGACCACTGTTGTGGTTAGAATGTCTTTGCATCGCTTGTTAATGCTTCTTGGTCTAACCTTATTCACTATGCCTCCTCGTTCACCAGACTTTGTGCTTAAAATACATACATACCATTTTATGTTCTGTTCCTCCATTCATTTCATCCTGAATGCAGAAGTAAATGAGAGTTTGGAACCCAGGGTAAAATGGTAGCCTCAGTTAGTACATCATTCAAATGCAGCTGATTTCGTCTTTTAAAAAATTACATATTGCATTTCATGCTAATCTTTGGTTCGAAATTCCTCCAGGAAAATGATTCCGTGTTCCGACTACTTTCCCATGGGTAGGAACCCACTGGGGCCGGGCTTGGGTGGGGGGAGGTGTTTGGTGGGGGGTGCCCGTGAGTTGATAGTTGATTAAAAAACCTGAGGATTTTTTACTTGTAGTTTTGTGAATTGGGAGAATGCATATATAATGTTGGTGAGGACAAGTACAGATATTTCATAGAGAGTAGAACTAAATGCTAGTTATGACATTTGTGGATAGTTTGTTATTTTTTTTAGTCAAAATGATCTTGATGTGTGGAAAGGTGTTTGGAGAATGTAATCAGCCACTGATTCCCCCCCCCCATCACCCTTGCCAAATACGATGCTGTAGTAATTACAATACTATTGAGTGATTATTTGTAAAATTATTTATGAATATGGGAAATCCATCCATCTACAGCCTAAGTTACATATAAATTTCAGGAAGTCTGACCACACTGAAGAGACATTTTTTGGGGGGCAGTCTTCTTGGTAACTTTGAAATTCTTTTTATAAGTTGTTCTTTTTTCCTCAGACTCAACGTTTTCTGGCTCCCTGTCACTCACTGTATAGAGACATGTGTCCTATACTTCCTGTGACAATCATTTTGCTGACAGAATAATTTTCAAATACTGCACAGAAAGTGCTTTAAAGAAAGGTCCCTTTAAAGAAAGGACCAGAATCAGAGCCACCTCTCTTCAGAAGACCTCTTGGCTATCAGTGTAACCTAAGTCAGAGGATTGGGAACCATCCTATGTCACAGAAGTCACGCATATTTAAGGGCATTTTCTTTGATTCTCCAAATTCACTATTCATTTTTGATTGAGAAATCTATACAGTTATCTGGCAAAGTGCTCATAGAATTTCTTAACTGAATCATTCTATGGGATTTTTTTAAAAAGCTGGATTTCGTTGTAAGCAAATGAAGAAAAAAAAATCCCTGGATTTCACTAATGTAGCTTCTGATCCCAGGATGGAGGTAACGAACCTTTTAGTTTACTTGCCCTGATTTTCCTTCTCTCTACGCTAACGCAACTTGTGATATGTTTCCCTTCTTCAAGGGGCAATTCATTAAACTCTCAACTTCTCTGTAAATTAAGATAGAACCTATAGATACCCTAAATCACCAAAATGTGAGAAACTGAATCAAAATATTTTGTCTTTCAAATATCTAGATTTTTTTCATTTCTCAATATTTAACTAGATAACTAGCATATTTTATTCTTCTATGCATCCACTTATCCACACTAATAAAACTGATGAGCCAGTGCACACCCACTGGTTCGTCCAGTTATTAGGATATAACTATCTAAGGGAGAAATTTTTGAATACTATGAATGATAACAGCTAATGACGTACACTTTCAGACTGAATCTCACACAGGCAGGGAGACCAAAAACATATTATTTCCATATCCATGTCATGATTCTTAATATTTACTTGGCTTGAAAATACATTTGATATTTTCCTTCTGAAAGTCTGTGGCAAACCCATAAACTGCTGTCAAGATTATAGATTAGTTAAGAAGAAAGAATGTACCTATTTGGTTTTACATTGAAAATAACAAACTATTCCTCATGCTCATTCTCTTGGAGCCATTCTCCTGGAAAGGCCCTCAAAGTCTTTGTGATTGTCAGGATTGTTGCAGTCACAGAATACGGGCGTCCTGTACTATGATACTCAACTTAGGGAGAAATCAAGTCAGAGAGAGGTTACCTCACTTCTCTCAGGGAAAACTGAGAGTTGAACACAGGACGGGAAAATGGGCTTTGCCACTTTTAGCTCCAGACTTCTCCCGCTAGACTTTATTCCTTCCTGTTCTAGAAAGATCACTAACGGTCAAGTGGAGCAAGTTCTATACGACTAACCCCTATTGGGGTTTTTACTTAAGGGAGGCTAATTTTTTTATTTAAATTGCCCAAGATATGAGTTCTGCAGAAGGTGACCTTCATACTTGGCGCTCTAGGCATTATTACTGGAATTAATTGCTTGTGGCTATTAAAGAGAATACTGACCAGAATGCTCTTCATGTAGCTTATACAGTTGGTTCATTTCATGTGATTCTTGATATGTATATTTCTATCCTTAATGCAATGAATGTTTCACTAATAAAAAAAAGTTTATATGAAATTGTACTGAAAATCGTACGTTATGTCATCAGAAGTGCAGTTTTCTATGGGGTTTCATTTGAAAGATGCCCTTTGCCCTCTTGTTGGATGCAGGCCTGAGTTACATCCCCCGACCGCTGTTGATTTCAGCTCTGCTGTGGTAGATGGTTTTAGGCAGCCTGCCAACACTACCTCAAGCAGGTCCCACACACTCTGCCTCAGGGCTTTCTCCAGGTCCTGGAAGCCCCTCAAGAGCACTGAGCAGTTAATGTACCCAGGGCAACGCTCAACCAAAGGGGGCAGGAGGCAGCTGATAAATGTCCGAGTCCTCAGAGGAACAGTTCTCAGGCTAATTTGACATGGTTCCTCAGCTAGGATTGCCCACAGTGGGAACCGCGTCCTAGTATCATTTCTTCATTCCCTATCTCACTCTCCCTGCCCCGTCGCTGCTGCTTCCTCCCAAATAACTAACATCCTTATTCAGATCTGCCTCCAAGTAAATGCAAACTAACTGCAGACAGTCCACCCAGCAGGGCTCGGCAGGACCAGAGAGCTACTGGAGAGGTACTGGACTTTTGTTTCTGGTGATGTTTGGACTAAAGTTATTAATACAAAAAATTTAGATTACCTTTAAAACTTTTCTCATCCCAATAATATTGCATCTTATGTCTGAAATCAGAGCAAATCCAGATCAGTCATAAAATATCTAGCTCAGTGTTACAAATGTCCTTATGTATTAAGGACTCTTGATCCCTAGCGAATGTGCTTCGTAGGAATCCCAAATCTGATTTTAGTGTCTTATGTCATAAGAGAAGCTCCTTCTATCTATTTCTGCTTCCTCAAATGTACGTAGAGACACCTGGAACTTTCTGACATACCAAGTCTAATTATTTCAACTCAAAGAGTAAGAAAAGTCCAGAAAATAGATTTAAAAGAATACTAACAAGGGGTGACATGTACTGCCAGGTATTAAAGCATATACCCATGAACAATAATTAAGAAAGTGTGGTATAGGGTGCGTGGTATAGATTACAAAGTCCAGAAACATGGATACACATTTAACACAAGATACAGGTCCCATTTCCAACAATAACTATAGTCTCCTTTATTCAACTAATATATTTTTTATTTTTAAACCTTTATTGAGGGATAATTTACATACTATACAAATTCACCCATTTTGAATGTACACTGCAATGATTTTTAGTAAACTTACTCAGTTGTACAGTTTTAGAACATTATCTCAATAAAACCCTCATGCCAGTTTACACTTAATCCCCATTCCCACCCCCAGCCCTAGGCAACCATTAACCTACTTTCTGTCTCTATAGATTTGCCTTTTCTGGACATTTTATATAAATAGAATTGTACAATATGTAGTCTTTAGGGCCTACCTTCTTTCTACACTATACTTACAGTGTTAAACCAATTTTATTGAGCAGCCACTTTATGCCAGGCACTATAAACGAGGCCACTGGTGACCAAAAAGAGACATATAGATCTAATGGTTTAGTGGGGGAAACAGACAGTAACCAAAAATCATCAATGTAAAATTTCAACTAAGTTTCATGATGCTCTGGCAACATGATTCCTAGTTGAGGGAAGGCTTCCCCGAGGAAGTAACATTTGATTGAGACTGGAGAGTAGGTATTACTTATGCAAAAGCATTTCAACGGAGGAAAGAGGATGTGCCCAAGAGCAGGAAGGAGAATGTTTACAAGTGACTAAGAAAATGTTTGGCTGGAGCTCAGAGGGAGAAGAATAGTGGGAGATAAGGCTGAAGAGAAAGGCAGGGGTCAGGTCATTGTTGGGTCTTATTAAGCCATGTTAAAGATTTTGGTCTATTTTTGACCAAAGGGAAGCCACTGAAGTGTTGTAAATTGGGGTGGGGTGGGGGAATGGGAGACATGACAGGTTTGTTTAGAAAGACCCACTCTAGCTGCAGGGTGAAGAAATTAGAAGAGAGTCAACATGGATGCAGGACGTCAATTAGGAGGCTGTTATGTTAGGTCGTCCCCACTGGCAGGTAAAATGGATCTTATCTGGGTGTCATGCAGTAGCCTCCAGGGTGAGTTCCACAAAGCCACACTGTGGGTTAAGTAATGGGTTTTACTGGGGAAAATAAAAATTTATAGGGCCAGGACAGCTAGAAAAAAGAAGGCACAGACCCTCCATTCTGTCATCCCATGGAGAAGCAAGCCAAGAGCCAGAGCACTGTTTGGTCTCACTAAGAAGAACATATCCACCTTCTAGACCCCCTTTCTATAGGGCAAGTGTGAAGAAGCAGTCTTGTCAAAGGAGGAATACACAAGCTGCTGAACAACAGGCAGTTTGGATTTGGGGTGATAGTGGCTTATAGAAGTTGTCCAGGAATGCCAGCTGCCCATGGAATGTTATAATCTCCACTGCTGGGGTGAAGACATTGGTTCCAGGGGATCTAAGCCTGGATGCAGCCCCCTCCTCTAGGAGAAGGGAGAACCCCTAGCCACAGCCAGCTCATTCTCCAGGCAACCCAGAATGAACTGCTAAGGGCACAGTCCAACAGTCCCGCTCGTTGCACTGCGGCGGCTACTGCAGTGCCTAGGTAGGGACTGGCAAACTTTTTCTGTAAAGGGCCACATTGAAAATAATTTTGGCTTTGCAAGCCTCTTTGTCACAACTACTCCCCTCTGCTCTGGTATCACGAAAGCAGTCATAGCACGTAAACAAATGGATGTGTCCGTGTTCCAATAGAGTACACTTACAAAAATGGCAGCAGCCTACATGTGGCCTGTGGGCCGTTGTTTGCTGATCCCTGGTCTAAGCAAGAGATTGTGGTAATTTGAACCAGGGAGATGGCAGTGGAGATGAGGTATTTTAGAAATATTTTAAGACAAAATATGTAAGACTTGGAGATGAATATGGGAAAGGCAAGGGAGAGGGACTTGTCAAGGAACTCATTCATTCATTCCACAGTACTGAATAAGGGTCTGTCGTGGGGGCAGGCACTCTGCTAGCACTAGGGATACGACCAGCAAATAAACAACCGTTCCTCGCCCTCATGGAGCTTACAATAAATGGAGAGGGCGAGTGGTGGGGGGGGGGGGGGGCGTGATAAATAGGTGGTGGTAAGTGCTAAGATATTCAAGTAGCCAGAGTGACAGGAGTGGGATGTGCTATTTCAGAAAGGGTGATCAGGGAAGGCTTCCCATCAAAGGAATATTCTCCTACCCTTTTACATCCCTGATCATTCTCCCCTTCCATCCATAATTTCTGCGATTCTGCCCTGCTGGTTCTTCTCCCATTCCTCTGGCCACTCTCTCTCAGGCTCCCTTCATGGCTGTCGGCTTGCTCTGTCTTAATACTGGCGCCCTGCCGCAAATTCTTCTCACTTGATCCTCTCTCCCTGACAATCCCATTGACTCCCTGACTTCAACTGCAATCTAAACCTGGGCCTCTCTGTTCATCCTTAGCCCCATATATCCAAACACCTACTGGATATCCTCAGTCAGGTTGTCCTCAAATACAGTAAGTAAAGAAAGGAACTCATTTTTTCTCATCTTCTTCCCAAATTCCCAGTACCAGGGAATGGCATCACAATCTACCGCGCTGTACAAGCCAGAAACCGGGGACTCCTGCTAGTCTCCTCCTTTCCCCTCGCCTCCACATCCCCTCAATTACAAGTCCATCGGCTCCTCAATCTTCCTGCCTGCTGTCTTCATCCCAATATCAGCGCTCTCGCTGGCACTCCTGCAGTTACCGCTATTAGCATTACTTGATTTTTTGAATAGGTAACCCACTTACATTTTCAAAAAGCATAAAAGGGATTTCTAGTGCAAAGTCTCCCTCCACCCATCTCCTTGCCACTCAGTTCATCATCCCAGAGGCATCCGATGTTATTCATTTTTTAATGTATCTTTCCAGGAATATTTTATACAAATACGTGTATTTCTTTATTCTAGCCCTCTTTTTTTCCACCAAAATTGCAGCAGACCATATACAGTGTTCCAAATTGTGTGCTTTTCGTGCAATTTACCTTTGAGATCTTTCTTTTCGGTACATAAAGAGCTTTACTCTTCTCATTTCATGGCTGAATAGTATTCCTTTGTATAAATGCAACTATTTAAGCAGACCCTTATTTGCTTCCAGTCATTTGTTATTATAAACAATGCTGTAACAAATAATCTTGTATTCCATAATTTTGCCAAATCATTTATAAGATAAATTCCTAGAAGTAGCATTGCTGGGTCCAAGGATATTTTTAAGTATGGCAGATACAACGGCTTTTTTGTTATTGTTTATTTTTATTAAAGTTATACAAGCACATAGATTAAAGAATCAACTCTACAAGGTTTCGTATATAAAAAAACTAAAGAGACATAATTCTCAGAGGCACCTCTTTAGCCTTTTTTCTAATTTGCCCTCCGGACGGCAGGCTGCCTCGTGAATCTTCGTGTGAGCATCAGCCGCCGACCCTCCGGCACGGAGGAGGACTTCGCTCCTTCCTCCTGTGTCTTCATGACACGCTCGTATCCAGCCTCCCGCGCAGCTTGTCCAGGGGACCTCCCTGAGCCAGTCATTAAGGGCTCTCAGGCGGCACGCCCCCGCGAGCTTCCCAGCGTTCCAGCCGGGGGCGCTCCACGCCCCGCGAAGCCGCAGAGCCCCGGAAGCTCGCCGGCCGGGGGACGTTCTCCCTCCGCCCTCCACCCCTTACGCTTTCCTTGCGTTCCAGCGCCTCTTAAGCTAGGCCAGGAACTCCGAAAAGAGGCGGAACTCCGTGATCCGGGGGCAGTTTCCTCGCCGGACCGAAAAGCGGAGTGCACCGAGTGTCGCGGGAGGAGCGCCTTGGTCCCCTGCTCCCGCGACATGGCCTTCAACTTTGGGGCTCCGTCGGGCACCTCGGGCACCGCTGGAGCCACCGCGGCCCCCGCGGGTGAGTGCTCCCAGCACCTTCTCCCGGGAAGGAGGGGAGGCCTCTGGTCTGCCCCCTCGGCGCGAGACTTGGCTGGAGGACCCTGGGGACTCGTGCCCGCGCGGAGACTTTCGGGGCTTCGGGAAAGGGCGGGCGGCGGCCCTCAGGAGGCCGCGGGGGACTCGAGGCCCGCCTTGGGGCTCGCACGGCGCGCGGGGGACCCCCGGGGCACTGTCGTTCCAGGGCTCGCTTCCCGCTGCCGGGGAGGCGGACTCGGAGAGAGCGGCGGCGGCTCTGCTGTCCGCGGGACGGAGACCGCCTTGCCCTCCCCTCCACTCGGCCGGCTCCCGCCGCGGGCTCGGCGAGGATGGGGCTGCGGAGCCCCGCCGCTGCCCTGCGGCTGCCGCCATCCCAGCCCGGCCCCTGCGGCCCTCGCGGGGGGACCGCCTGCTCCGGCCTCCTGGCCCCGCCGCTCCCGCGGTTACCCCGTTGAGAGCAAGTCAGGGTTTGTCTTTGTTCACTTCTGTGAAACCTCCTGCTGACTCTTTCTAATCCTTCTCGCTTTCTTTTCTTTTTCTTCTTCTCCCTCCACCCTTTTAAAATTTTGTTTGTTTGTTTGTTTGTTTGCCTACACGCCTATCAGGATTTGGTGGGCTTGAGACTGCCAACTCCACCGCCAGTGGGTTTAATTTTGGGGGTTTCGGATTAACTGCTAATCCTGCAGTGAACTTTAATATTGGGAATTTCGGTGTTTCTACTACCTCGGCGACTCCGTTCAATTTTGGTAACAGTCTGGCAAGTGCAGGTAGATACTGCGGGTCGTATGTGTAACGAATGTTGGGAGCTGGAGTCCAAGAATATTTTGTGGTTTCTCGGGTTTGGGAAAGAACAGTGACTTGTCTAATAAGGAAAGAAAATTCATCTCCTAATGTCGAATCAAAAACATTTGTATCAAGTTTTGACTGTCTTAAAAGATTTGGTTTGGGGAACTCTTGCAAGTTATAATGTTCCTTTGTTAAATTTGCGTTTAATTGAACAGAGTATACTTTCCAAGCGATAAGAATTTTGAATGGATTATTATTTTGAGTGGAATATATCTTCCAAACGATTAGCTATCTCTTTCAAAGTATAAGTTCAGCAGTTAGGCCCGTTTTCCTGGGATTCTTGGACTCCTGCAGTCATTTTTTCATTTTTCCTGCATCTTCCATTGGAATTTCATTTGATTGTCCTTCTGTTTCCCAAGAGAAACAAGTCTTATACGAACAGCAGTAACCTGTCTTATTTTTTAAACTGTATAATGACAATAGTGTATTTCTTTGGTCAACTCAGCAGATTAGGATACGTTTCTATAAGATACGTAATTATAGAAATAATCCCCAGTTCTTTACTGGATTTTTTGAGAAGTGATAAGAGAGAGCAATTTAATTTATCAGATGGCTTTGAGTTCCAAAAGGTAGGCTAGATATCTTTGCATTCAGAAAGGTAATTACAAAGATTTTAGTATTTATATGGATTGTTTGATGCTTGTTGGAAATTTTGCAAAACGTGAACTATAATGTGCGTGTGTGTATATATATAAATTTAAAATAGGTGTATACAATGACTCTATGAAAGTCTTGTTCCTCAGCTGCTCGTATATGAATTTATTGTCTCTAATCTTTTACATTATGCCACTTATGCCCATGCCAATTATATGCATTTGGTAAACATTTATTCCCTAGAACTTAACTGGGAAGTCTGATGTTTTGGACAGTCACTTGTTACTGCAGTATGAATATGACCTTGGCATCTGATTTGAAAACATTTTGAAGAATACTTGAAAATTCCAAAGATAAATAATCCATTATTATTAAGATATATTTAAAGTGATCACTGTCACTGTCGTTTGGTATATTTACTTTTTCCTGTTTGCTTAAAATTGGCACTGGGTGAAACAGAAACATTATTTTGAAATTTGTGTTTCCAAACAACGCCACCCAGCTCGTAATTAAATGACAATAAATAAAACTGTTGGGATATTTGCTTGATTTCATGTTCATTTGGAGTTATCACTGTTAAGTTTTGAGTTGTAATAATATAGCTGTGTTTTAACTACTTTTGTATGTGCTCATTACCTTAGCCTTCAGCAAAGGGCTGATAGAAATTCTTGTTTATTTTTTTATTTTGTATCCTTGCAGATCCACTATTATTAAAAAACATTTTAGGTATCATGGAGTATGATAAGATACAGACTAGTGCTTTTATCGTGTAGCCAATTCAGAATATATCTTAGTTTTTTTATGAAAGTGAGGAGTAATGAAAAAGATTAAAAACAATATTCACTACTTTAGATGATTTTATCAAAGTGTTTACAGTTACAGAACCTACAAGTAGAGTATTTGGTTGTGCCTATATGCAACATATAGTCTAGAGTAATTTTCCAAATCAGAGTTATATGATGACTATCAAAGGGTGTTTTTCTTTCCTTCTTATATCTTTTATGTTACAATATTGATGAATCTCTGCCTCTTATACCAGAAGCATATGAGATTAAAAGCTAGAATCCCAGAAAACCTGTAGCATAACTCAGCACTAATAGTTCAAACATTTGTCTTAAAAGTCTTTTTGGCACCACATTAGTAATCAGGTAAAGAATGAACATAAGGAGAAAAACATAAAACAATTTTAGATTGTTAGGCTAGCATTTCATTCCCTTCATATGTCAAGTTAGATATGACTGAGATTAATTTCGCCCCTAGATTTATCTAAAAATGAAATTTGTGTATCTGTCATAGTTGCCAAGTTGTGGGGCAGAGGCCTGGGATGGCTCTGCTCCTCTTCTGTGCCACTGCCTTTCACTTGGGGCTTTTTCCCCCCTTATCTCTTCCTTCAAGAAACACATTCTTGTTGTATAGAGGTCAGTATTTTGATATGTTTCCTTTGAAAAGTTGCTTAATATTGATGGAGACTAAATAGAAGTATAAGCTAAAGTAGAATATAAATTAATTCACCAAAGCCAAGGGTGCAGACCGGCAACACAGTCTGCCCATATGATCTGCTTGGCACACTATTTTAAAAACATTTGAATTAGTTGCAAAAAAAAAATTGAATTAGGTTTAAGATTCTGGACATTTGACATGCAGAATGTAGATCTTCTATTTCTCTTGGGAAAATGGGCATATATAACACTACTAAACTGCCCTTCTGCCGCAGTGGTCTGCTGGGAGGTAGGAACTGCTGCCGTTTTAAAAACTGTTCACATTGAACAGTTCCACCGGTCAGTAAACATCCATTCTACTTGACTCATTAATGTTATCAGCCTAAATCTTGTAGGTATTTGAATTTGTACCTGCTGCTCTAAAAGTACATAGTCCTTTCAGAGTTTGTTAAATATTATGGCAGTAGGCTTAACGTGTTTTCTCAGCTGTAACTGTTAATCATTCCTTTAATTGAAGGGTATATATTGCATTGTGGTATTTCACTTTAAATACTTAGTCGCTTGTTTCTTGCAACATGTTGACTTCTTGATCAGTAGTATAGTTTTTAAAAAATTGATGCTGAAAGTAGAGAAAGGAAAAATTAGATCAATATATTTTGTCTTTATATGTAGCAATTACTTATAAAAATAAGTTGAAAAAGAAATGACCTCTTATGTATACAAAAGATTCTTCCTTTCTATTTTATTTACCCTGTTTCAATCAGGCGGGTTTGGAGGCTTTGGGACAACCAGCACCACAGCAGGTTCTGCGTTCAGCTTTTCTGCCCCAGCGAATACAGGCACTACTGGTAAGCGGACAGGTCATTTGTAGAAGTAAGTGAGCTAGAGGGCAGATTTGTTTTTTTGACTTGTGCAATTTCTATTTTTCATTCAAAGGACTCTTTGGTGGCACTCAGAACAAAGGTTTTGGATTTGGTACTGGTTTTGGCACAACAACTGGAACTAGTACTGGTTTAGGTACTGGTTTGGGAACTGGACTGGGATTTGGAGGATTTAGCACACAGCAGCAGCAGCAAACTAGTAAGTATCCAAGGTTTTCATCTTACCTCAGATGTAAAACCATAACAGTATGAAGTGCACTGTTCATAGTGGATATCTTTTTTTTGAAGAATTATATTGTGTTCTACAGGATTCCAAAAGCTACTTCTCATGTTAATATATGATGATAGCAACTGGGGAGAAGACTGATTGGCATGATTAGGATTATAAGGCCTCTGTGTTTAGTATTATTCCATTTAATTTTTTGTTGTTGTTGCTAAAAATAACACAAATATAGAAAACTGCACAAAAGTACAACCTAATGAATTATATATAAGGTGAACACCCTTGTAACCACTGCCCATGTCAGGAGGTGGACCTTATCCAGCCTCTTCAGAAGCCCTCCACATTTCCCTCCTAGTCACTTCCCCATCAGAGGGACTGTCGTCAGGCCTTTTATTGTGATCACTTCCTTTTCTTTACAGTTTTGTCATTGAAGTGTGTAAATAGTATTGTTTAGTTTTATTTGTCTTAAATCTCTGTAAGTTCCCCTTTTAGCACTAACTCTTTCTTTTTTATTTGTTGAAAAAATCAAATCATTTGTCCTGTAGAGTTTTTCATTCAGGACTTTACTGATTGCATTCCTATGGTATTGTTTAACATACTCATTTGTTCTCTGTATTTCTTGTAAATTGGGTTGCGTCTTCGTTAGTGCCATCGAGTGGACTGGGTTCTAGCAAGCCTGTGTACAACAGAGTAGAACCATGGCCGGTCTTTTAGCACCATCCTCTCACCTTCCCATGCTATATCAGACAATGCTCCGCTGCTGTTCATAGGGTTTTCATGGCCATTTTTTAGAAGTGGGTGGCCAAGTCCTTCTTCCTAGTGTGTCTTATTCTGGGAGCTCTGCTGAAACTTGTCCACCATGGGTGACCCTGTGGGTATTTGAAATACCGGTAACATAGCTTTCAGCATCACAGCAACACACAGCCGCCACAATGTGACATTTGACAGACAGGTGACGTGGTTCCCTGACCAAGAAAGGAACCCAGGATGCGGAGGTGAGAATGGTGGTGGGAGCACCGATTCTTAACCAGATTCTTAACCACTAGACCACCAGGGTTGGATCTAGGGGCTTATTTATGTTGATGGGTCAGTTCTTTGTTTGTTTGTTTGCAAGAGTACTTTACAAGTAGTGGTGTATTCTTTATCAAAAGGCATATAGGGGCCGGCAGGGTGGCACAGTGGTTAAGTTCATGCACTCTGCTTTGGCGGCCCAGGGTTCGCTGGTTCGGATCCTGGGCATGGGTCTAGACACTACTTATCAAGCCATGCTGTGGCACGCGTCCCACATATACGAGAGGAAGATTGGCACAGATGTTAGCTCAGGGCCAGTCTTCCTCAGCAAAAAGAGGAAGATTGGCAGCGCATGTTAGCTCAGGGCTAATCTTCCTCAAAAAAAAGGCATATAATGTCTGATTGTCTCTCTTTTTTGTGATGTTAGCAGCAGCCATTGGTGATCATTACCTAGATCCAGTAATTCACTAGGGGTTGCAAAATGGTATTATTCCAACCCTATGATTCCTTTTCCATTTATTTGTTGGAATACTTCTATGACGAGAAACTTTACCTCATCTACTATTTGGTTGATTATTTCCCTTTATTATTATTAGTGGGGTTTTTTTTGAGGAAGATTAGCCCTGAGCTAACATCTGCCGCCAATCCTCCTCTTTTTGCTGAGGAAGACTGGCCCTGGATCTGTGCCCATCTTCCTCTACTTTATATGTGGGACGCCTGCTACAGCATGGCATGCCAAGTGGTGTGTAGGTCTGCACCCAGGATCCGAACCGGTGAACCCTGGGCCACCGAAGCAGAATGTGTGAACTTAACTGCTGCACCAGCAGGCTGGCCCAACCATTTGCTATTTTTTAATCCATTGCAGTTATTATCCTTATTGATGCTTGAATTGTTCCATCTTTGGCCAGTGTGAGCCTCTTCAGGTTGGTTCCCAAGTCCTTTTGACACAAGCATAGAATTAGCCTTTGATAGCTTCCTTACTAGCTGGTATGGCAATATATTCCAGAATTATCTTGTCTGGATTAATTTATTTAATTGTCACAAGAACCCTAGGAAATAGTATTCTTGTTATCTCCATTTTATAGGTGAAGAGAAGAAACAGAGATTGTGATTTTTCCATATACCTCCCAAGAAGTATTATAGAAACATAAATTCAAGTTCCTTGAATTCCTGTGTAATGCTGTTTTTGCTTTTCCACAGTCTGCTACCTCTTAAAATCACTTTTGTTTCATTTTTCTTAGGTAACTTGATTGAATGGCTAAAATTCATCCTACTCAGTCATTGAAGATTATGTAGTACTTCACAAAACATGAGTTTCAAGAATTCTCTAACCAAAAGGACAAATAGAATAGTGGTCTCAGAATTATTCTTTCTAGTGTTGTAATCATTCATCTTTTCTACTCTCCTCCTGCAAAAATACAAAGTATGATGGAAATCCAAGTAGTTAAGGAGAAGAAAGGAAAAATGAAGTTTTTTCTTTGTTTCTTGAAATAAAGTCTCTCAACTATAAGTTAACTGTAGTTGCACTTACTTTTGTTAGGAAAAATGAGAATTTGAGTCTGGTGCTATTCGTTTTCAGAATGAAGGGGGCTCATTCAGTTCTGTAGTAGCCATTTATTGAGTGTATATTGTATGTCAGTGGTTGAATATATAAGATTGAAGACTGCAGTCCTTGCCCATAGTCTACAAGGAGATAGAATAATAAACATCCAATTAGACAGAATACTAAATATTCAATTATAAAAATATATATATGTGAAAGTACCAAAGAGACCCATACAAGGTGCTATGGAATGCAGAGGAAGAGCTGGATCTTGAAGGAATTAGGCAGTTGGATAAAGTCGGAAAAGGGAATTCTGGGCAGAGGGAATCACATTGACAAAGGCATGAATGCATGGCATAGCATAATGAATTTGGGACCTCCTGCTGTAAGGAATTTGAGATTAATCTGCAAAGATTGTGGCGCCATTGCCTTATTTTTAAAAACCCTGCTTGTATGAGGTGCTTGCTGACTGCTACACCATCTCTGATACATCTAATCTCAGTGATCTGCTGACTTTCTGGATAGTACCTCTTATTCATTGAAAATTTTGGCAACTGGCTCTTAGTCTTGCTTTTCTTTTCAACTTCTGGCTTATTTTAGCTTCCACATGGCTGTGTATTCAAACAGCCATGCCATCCACCTTTTATTCCAAAGACCTTCTCCATTTCTCTTTAGCTACAATTCTCACCCTGGACCTTGGCAACATCTGAAACTGTTCTAATTCCACAATCACCAATGTACACATTCCAAACCTATTGTTCTTTTAGCCTGCCTTTTCAGCTACTTCCACTAGAGCTATTCTTAGACCTCATTAGGATCTGCAGACCACTGACAGTTTCTGCTCTTCCCTCAGCTTCTTCCTGTCTTAACTGTCCTCTCTAGCTTAGATTCTGTGTCCTTCCATTTCAGTCACTCTTGCCAATATGCTAAACTTCCTTGTCCTTATATCACATCTGCCAAAAAAAAAAAAAAAACAACCCAAGACTGTGTAAGCCCAACTGTGTATCCGGATACTGCTTGAGAAAATCACAATATAGAAGATTGAATAGTACCTATAAATCTTGGGGGTTTTTTTCCTGTTTTTTCTCCTCAAATCTCCCCAGTACATAGTTGTGTATTTTAGTTGCGGGCCCTTCCAGTTGTGGCGCGTGGGACGCCTCCTCAGTGTGGCCTGATGAGCGGTGCCATGTCCACGCCCAGGATCCAAACCAGCGAAACCCTGGGCCACCGAAGTGAAGCGTGCGAACTTAACCACTCGGCCACGAGGCTGGCCCCAGTACCTGTAAATTCTTAATCACCAACCTAAGTTGGGGCTTCAACATTTCCTGGTAATCCTGCAAAGTTTCTATTTTCAGTTTATCCTCCCACTTTCTATAACAGTTATTTTAAACCTTTATTCTCTTTAAATCTCAGATTTCTCTGTTCTCACTTTTAGCACATGGCCTTCACCTCTACTTCAAAGGGAAAATAGACTCTCTCATTGTAATTCCTTCAACTTCCCACTACCAAACCTACTTATATACCTCCCTCTGCACTCATCTTTTTCTCTTTTCACCTGTGCTCTGTATCTCATATCCTCCCACCTTCTGGGGAGCCTTGTGCTATTGATTATTCTTCCCAGCAAACCACTCCCCCAAAAAAGAAATTCTTCACCTTCTCTCCCCAGGGATCCTTCTCATTCACATTAAACAATCTGAAGTTTCTTTTTTCTCAAAACAGTAACTACAAAACAAAACTAATCTTGCATCTCACTTCAGCTATCACTTTCTCCCCTTCATAAACTACTTGAAATAGTTACAGAAGAGTGAGATCCCCTGCTTGCTGTCTTCTGTTACCTCTTAGCCCACACTAATTTGGTTGCTATTTTCTTTACTCAAATAGTTAAGGTCATTAATCATCTCAAATCCAGTGAACACTTACCATTCTTTAATTATGAAGAATTCTAACACAAAAGTAGAATAGTAAATACTAAAATGACCGCACGTTCTACCAAATCGATTCAACAAAAGTCAGAAATTTGCTACACTTGTTTTAGTTATCGCCTTTTTCTTTTTTTTTTTTTTTGATTGTTGAAGCGCTTTAAAGCAAATCCCAGGCATGTCATTTCACCCTTACTTTACTATACTTCTCTCTTTAACAACAGACATCATTCCAGCTCACAGTTAATTCCTTGGTATCATCTAATACTCAGTCCTTAATCAGATTTCCCCATGTCTCAGTAAAGTTTTCTTCAGTTGCTTGGTTCAAATCATGATCTAAACAAGGTCCACACATTCATTTTCTTGTTATGTCTCTTAAGGGTTTTCTTTAGTGTGGAGAATTCCCCACTCTTTTTTTCTCCCTCATGAATTGTTGCAGAACTGGGCCAGTTGTCCTGTGAAATGTCCCCCATTCTAAATTTGTTTGTTTCCTTGTTGTATCATTTAACTTTATCCTCCATATTTCTGGTAAATGAAGTTAGCTTTAGGTACTTTATTAGATTCAAGTTTGACTTTTTAGCATGAATACTGTGCAGGTGGTGCTGTGTGCTTCCTATTGCATCATGTTAAGAAGCTCTCCCTCTTTAGTGATGCTAAGATTGGTCACTGGGTTCAGGTGGTGAAACTGATCTGTCTTGTGAAGTTCTCCATCAGTATTTAACCTAAAGGCTTCATTCACTGATGGTTATTGCCTCAATCAGTTATTTTATTAGGGGTTGCAAACTAGTGATTTTCTAATTCTGCCCTCAGTTCTACACTAAAATTCCTCTGTAAAAGGTTTTCTTTATCCCCCTTGCTTGGTCACCCTGAAATACAGTTTCTATAGGAAAGGCAGGATAAATTCTTTCTTTTTACTTGACAATTTTTGTAAAAAGTTGTTGGTGGCCTGATTATTTCCAGTGGTGTCCAAGGAGTTGAGGTTTTTTAAATTTTTGATCTTTTAAAAATTGCCATTTTGATTGCATGAGCTTTAATAAATTGAATGTTTGAGTTGGTTGCATTCATTATTCTTTTTGAGGCTCAGATTGTCACATTTTTGGCCACTGTGAGCCCTTAACTTGTGTGATACCAGTCTATTTTTTTCCTGCCTTATTGTTCAGTACTCCCTATTGCTCCCTGCTCCTCCTCTTTGCCACAGAGATTTTGTGCATGCTGATCATCTTTGCCCCTACCCCATGGCCTGGCTGACTACTTCCTTTTAGGCCTTAGCTGAAGTTCTAATGGGACAGCCTTCTCTTGACCCCTCTCAGGCTTGATTAGCTCCTCATTTAGTACTCTCATAGCCTCTGTACTTCTCTGAGACACTTATCAATTGTTAATATTTGTTTGATATGCTTAGTTTCTTTAAAGAACCTGTTTTATTTACCACTGTATCCTTAGTATTGAGCTCTATGTCTGACACTTAATGGGTACTCAATATTTGTTGAATGAATGAATGAAAGTATGTATGTATATAGTATGATATATAAAACCAGGAGAGACTGTATTGTCAGGAAGTTTGAGAAGAGCTTTTCAAGGAGGATATGTGTTCAATGAAAGCTGAAGATTTTCTTTGGAGGCTGAAGGAATAATCAACAGCCCTGAGAAGGGTCCTGAGAAGGTGGAAAGGTATGAGAAGTCTAATATGCTATGGCGTGAAAAGAGTCTATTGGATTTTGTAATTTGAGTTCCTCGATACCTTCCAGCTGGCGAACTCTAAGTAGACTAGTGTGGCTGTAATCCAGTGTGAAGTAAAGCGTAAAAGGAGAGGCTGAATGTAAATCAGTATAGCTCATAGTTTGTTTATCTCACTTAAAAGTTGAGGAAAATAAAGCCTAGGGATTTCTTGGCCAAGACTGCAGCATGAGCTTATAATAAACCAGGATTCAAGTCTTCTGGCTTCTAATCCAGTTCTCTACAATTTTCATATACAGTCATGTGTTGCTCAACGATGGGGATATGTTCTGAGATATGTGTCATTAGGTGATTTTGTCATTCTGGGATCATAGGGTATATTTACACAAGCCTAGATGGTATAGCCTACTACACACCTAGGCTATATGGTACTAATCTTATGGGGCCACCGTCAAGGTGTTGGCATGGCCTTGTTACTTTCAGAGGCTCTAGGGGAAAATACCTTCCCTTGCTTTGTCCAGCTTCTGGAGTTTGTCAGCATTTCTTGGCTTGTAGCCCCTTCCTGCATCTTCAGTCAGCAGCATAGCATCTTCAAATCTTACTTTGACTCTAACCTCCCTTTTCCCTAATAAGGACCCTTATGATTATGGTGCGCCCACTCTGATAATCCAGGATAATCTCAATTTAGTCTCTTAATTTAATCACATCTGCAGAGTCCCTTTTGCTATGTAAGGTAACATATTTATAGGTTCTGGGGATTAGGATGTGGACATCTTTGGGAGAGGGCTTTATTCTGCCTACCATACCTAGGATCTGAATTGATTCTTTTTTGAAATACTAATTTTGGGGTGCATTTTTAGCATTAGGTGGTCTCTTCAGTCAGCCTACACAAGCTCCTACCCAGTCCAACCAACTGATAAATACTGCAAGTGCTCTTTCTGCTCCAACGCTGTTGGGAGATGAGAGAGATGCTATTTTGGCAAAATGGAATCAACTGCAGGCCTTTTGGGGAACAGGAAAAGGATATTTCAACAATAACATTCCACCAGTGGAATTCACACAAGAAAATCCCTTTTGCCGATTTAAGGTATTAATATTGCTTTAGATATTTACTTGAAGAGTATATGTAAGAGTGAATATGATAATTGGATTAAAATAATACCAAGAAAACAACTGCTTGGTTTTTTAGTACTCTTTGAACATGGTACAACTATACTTTTGTTTTACAAATACAGAAATTACAAAATTGAAGTGATTCTTAGAAATATGTGATTGAAGGTGACCAGAATATGACTGAAGGAAGATGTGACTAGAATGTAATTTAAAACTGAGGAAAAAATGTTAACAGTAGGAGAATCGTCTGCTTGGCACCTATAAAGGGGAGACCCCAAACTAGAATTTAGTAGTATTCATCTACATTGTTCAAGAAAGTACAGCCTAACCAGCAGACAGCAGTATCTGTTCTGCTTGGCATGTATAATCCTATTGTCACTATTGTAGTTGGATGCCAAAGCCACTGAAACAATATAGTCCATTTTCTTTGTTCTGATTTCATGCCTACCAAAGAATCTTCTCATTTCAATTTGACTTCTCAGAGATTCTGTTCATCAGCCCGTGAGAATATTTAGGTTAGCTTGGAGGTGTATTTCTCATAACAAATTAAGGTATAGCAATCCTGTTTATACTTGAGCCTCTCTTGAGTTTTGGTGGCCTGCCAGTCTCTTAAACCTAATCAATGTGTACGTAAGTGTTTGGAGCTGCAAGGCTGAGGATCAGACCCTTGAAGATGGTTAAACAACAAAAAGTGACCAGCCTATCTGGTTAGAGAACATCTCTTTATCTCATCACTTTAACAAAAGGAAAGTATATCTTTTGAGTGTATATACTTGAAATTTTAATAATTTTGGTTAGTGACTAAGTCACTTTTTCTAAGTGACTAAGTTACAGTAGACATAGATTGAATATAACAATTTAATTTTTTCTTTTTTAAAGTTGATTTTAACATACACATGGTAAAATGCATGAAGAACTAATCTAGAGTGAATTTAAATTTTTAAAGTGTTATAACTGATGACAAAAGAGAAAAAGCTTCTATCTAAAGGAGTAATTCTTTAGAAAGGTATAGTTTGTCAAGTTTAACATTATGTAAAAAACTAAACTGTTTCATAAAGTTTTGTATTATGTGAAGCCATAAAATGATGTAGACATTCTTTATAGTATTTGTAAGGTATCAATGTTATTATTGTACTTTAAAAGTATTTATTTAGTAAATCATTTCCTTTTATATCTAAAACTTAGTTTAAGATTCCATGAGTCAGATACACAATAAAATAAATTATATTTTGGTCATGATGTTTGGAGTAATTTTTATAATAACATGCAAAGTTGTTTCAGAAGTGTTCAAAAACACTCAACAATAATGGTATCACAGTTTTTCAGAGGAGAAAGCTATTTAGTTATGCTGTTGAAGAGGAAATTTTAATTTCACTCCATAAGTTTATGTTATTCTTGGGTAAAATAGTTTTTCTTTATAATTGTGCGACCTCCTAGGGCACAGAGTGGTGGAAAGAATCATTATTCCCTTCATTATCAGACATTAAGCTGTTTTCTTGTTTTATTGAGCTGTTAATGTTAACACCTGACTTAAGATCTGTACATATTTTTTATATCGTTTATTTTGTCATTTCAACAGGCAGTAGGTTATAGTTGTATGCCCAATAATAAAGATGAAGATGGGCTAGTGGTTTTAGTTTTCAACAAAAAAGAAACAGATATTCGAAGCCAGCAACAGCAATTGGTAGAATCATTGCATAAAGTTTTGGGAGGAAACCAGACCCTTACTGTAAATGTAGAGGGTATTAAAACATTGCCAGATGATCAGTAAGTATACATTAAATATACTATTTGTTTCTGTGTGCCTTGGTCCAAAGAGAGTGATCAACAGTATTTTTGTTGCTAAAGCACAAATGAAATCTCAGAGCAGAATATTTTTTCTCAGCTAATAATTATTCAGTATTTATAGACACATTTGTTTAAAAGCTTTTTTCTTTTTCTTGTTTTTTTGAGGAAAATTAGCCCTGAGCTAACATCTGCTGCCAATCCTCCCCTTTTTGCTGAGGAAGACTGGCCCTGAGCTAACATCTGTGCCCATCTTCCTCTACTTTGTACGTGGGATGCCTACCACAGCATGGGGTGCCAAGCGGTGCCATGTCCGCACCCGGGATCCGAACCGGCGGATCCCGGGCCACCGAAGCAGAATGTGTGCACTTAACTGCTGCACCACCGGGCCGGCCCCTAAAAGCTTTTTTCTTAATCTTGGATTTCTTAACTTGTTAGATGCTAATAATTTCTTAGGTTTTTCATTCAGAAACAGAAGAAACATTAATCACATCTGTGTGCAAATCAAGGGCCACAAAGACATTATTGGAAAGTTTTAACTGATTACTATTTATGTTCATTCATGGATAAATATTGATTAACTTCCCTTGACTTACGTATAATTTTATACTTAGTGGCAAGACATTTACTTTAGGATATTTTGTGTTAGAAGAATTATTATTATTAGTGAGATATAATAACTGAAATTAGATTTTACTTCTTGCTCTTAATTGCAGTGAAGCAACCAATGAACTTCAACAGAATCTCCAAAGTACTTCTTAATTCTGGAAAAAATAATAAATAACATTTACATAGGACTTTGCAGCTAAGCAAACCTTTTACAGATACTACTTTATTTGCCTATCTGATTTTAACTTTATCATTTAAGTTTATTTACAAGTAAGGGTTCCTTATTTTCTAATTTTAAGAAAAAAATATTTTAATTCCCTTCTAAAACAACCATGTCTGAATTCAGCTAGCATCCTTCTAAAATCACATGCTGCACTGATATTTGTGGCTATGAGTTATGTGCTCCATATTTTATAAGTTGGTTATTTTTCCCTCAGGACAGAAGTTGTCATTTATATTATTGAGCGTTCTCCAAATGGTACTTCAAGAAGAGTTCCAGCTACAACACTATATGCCCATTTTGAACAAACTAATATAAAAACGCAGTTACAGCAACTTGGTGTAACCCTTTCTATGACTAGAACAGAACTTTCTCCTGCACAAATCAAACAGCTCTTACAGAATCCTCCTGCCGGTATGTTTCTAGAGTCATAGAATCGAGGAAATGAAAGATTTAGAAATATACACTTCCCCTGTTTGGAGACGTGTTGGTTGGTTTAATGTTAGTAAAACCAGTATCAGCTTGTCACATGTCTGCTTATTTGGGACACAGTTTTGGGTGTTTTTATTGTATTAATTCATTTGTGTAGTATTTTTTATTATAGCTAATATGTTTGTTAGAAATTTTGGGAAATGATGAACTAACGGAAAATAGTTCATAATCCATTTACCCAAAGGCAATTCACTTGTAATATTTTGATTTTTTTTCCTAGCTTATCTCTTACTTTAACTGAGTATTCAAGTAAAACCTGGATGTGTTCTTAGCATAAACGATTCTAAGTGGTATAACCAGATTGACTGTATGACAGATCCTCTACCTCTCTTCCGCAGAACTATTAGTAACGTATTGTACTCTATTAGTCCTTTATTCATGAGCTTAATATAAGCTTATGTCCATGGAAGTCCGTAAAAAAACTGGAGTCTGCAGTGTACATTTACTGCAGTTGGCCTTTCACTTTACAGTATTTCTTAGTACTTTCCCTGTCAGTACATGAAAGAAAATCTTATTCTTTTTAAAAACTACATGGAATGCCATGGATGTACCTTACTTCACTTAACCTCTAGGTTGTTTTCACCTTTTCACTATTATAAACTATGCAACAATTTTAACATCCTTATAAATATATGTTAGAACACATGGGTATTTTTTTTAGAATAGATCTCTGAAATTTTTGAGTCAAAGATTATGTATGCTTTATATTTGTTAGATACTGCCAAATTGCTCTCCAAAGATCTACCATTTACATTCATAACAGAAATGTGTTATTTTTCTCATTTTTCCCTAATATTTTCTCATTTTGCTTTATTTTTGCCAACAATGGAGATTATCAGTCTTTTTAATTTTGCCACTCTTACGGCAAAAAATTAATAGTTCTTTTCATTTGCATTTCCCTGATACTAGTAAAGTTGTATGTTTATTAGCCACGTTTATATTTTTTGTGAATTACCTATTCATGTCCTTTGCCCATTTTCTGTTAGATTTTTTGTCTTCCTTATTTATATAAGGAGCTCTTTCTGTATTCTGGAGGTTAATCTATTATTCCAAAGGTTATAGATATTTCCTTTGTCTATATTTTTAGCTTTATCCTACAAAAATTTTTATTTTTGTAGTCGTCGTATTTGACATTTTTTGTTATAGCTTCTGGGTTTTGTGTCTGACCTTGGGAAAGCTTTTCCCATACAAATATTATAAAAATGGAAAATAGTTTCTTTTAGAAACAATATTTCTTCTTTGTGGTAGGTGTTGATCCTATTATTTGGGAACAAGCCAAGGTGGATAACCCTGATTCTGAAAAGTAAGTGTATCTTCATCTTGTTTTCGTATGAGAACTAATATTTGCTACTAGGGAAGCAAATAAATGCAAGCTATTAATTATAATTCTTACATTTGAGGTGAGTTTATTTTCATTGCTTCTCAAAGAACGTCAGCTACGGTAAGGCAGCACAGTGTGGTGAAGACATTGAAATCTGAGTACCAGTCCCCTAATTATATTTGTATTTAATAGTGCAATTTTTGACTAAACTGTATTTCTTCATTTGTAAAATAGGGAGGTTCAATAAAATTTCCATGTTGTAACATTATTGAATTCATAGTTATAGATCTGCCTTTGAACTCTAGAAATTTAATGTGAAATTATATGAATGTTATTATGAAAACCTTCACTTCTTGTATTTTATAAAAATAGGCTTAAGGTCTGAAAATTGACCACTTGCATTTCTTCAGGTTAATTCCTGTACCAATGGTTGGTTTCAAAGAACTTCTTCGAAGACTGAAGGTTCAAGATCAGATGACTAAGCAACATCAGACCAGATTAGATGTAAGCATTTAGCTTCATTCTCTGGCCCTGGGCATAGTAAAAGGGATTGTAGACATTTCTTTTTACCATGTGTATTATTATTTTGTCTTACAGGGAAACAATATAGTGTACACTGCAAATTAATAATTATGGTTCTATACAACTACTTTATTATAGAGCCCCCAAAATCATGTAAATCTGATATATGTTTTAACAAGGAATTTAGAATTGTTGACTTAGCAAATTAGACTATCATTTCTGTCTCCAGCCAGAGAATGCATATTATTTTCCTTATTAAATACTTTTATTTATGGGGCCTTATGAAAAATGAAGGCTACAATTATGATTCTTTATGTTGTCATAATATAACTGTAGGTTAATGAAGCAAATTTAAATTATTAAATGCTTAAATCTACTTAATATTTTATTTTATAAAGTAAACTTTTTTTTTTTTTTTTTTTTAAGATTTTATTTTTTCCTTTTTCTCCCCAAAGCCCCCCGGTACATAGTTGTGTGTTCTTCGTTGTGGGTTTTTATAGTTGTGGCATGTGGGACGCTGCCTCAGTGTGGTTTGATGAGCAGTGCCATGTCCGCGCCCAGGATTCGAACTAACGAAACACTGGGCCGCCTGCAGCGGAGCGCGCAAACTTAACCACTCGGCCACGGGGCCAGCCCCTTTATAAAGTAAACTTTTGTAGTAAAGGTTCTTAAAGGTCACCTCCAAGTTCTCTTATATGGAATTCCTGATGAGACATTCATTCAGACTCTGAGTCATGAAAAGCTTACTGTTTTATGAAGCAACCCATTTTATTACCACCTAGCTCTAACTGATAGAAATTCTCTGTCTTACATTGATGCAGTATCTGCCTTGGTATAATTTACACCCATTTTCTCTGGCGTTGCTTTGTAGCTAATTACTGTGCTCCCTATGACAGCCCTACAGCTGTTTGATCATCATAATTACCCTTCCTTTTTCGTACTCTCTTCTCTGGCTAAAAATTCCGGCATGGTTTTGCACGTGACATGATTTCCAGACCCTTCATTATCTTAGACTGGATGTACTGAATTTATCAGCATCACTTTTAAAATGAGTTGCCCACAGTACTATAAATGGAGTGTGACCAAAGTTCTTCAAAATAAGACCAAAGCAGCTATTAATCTCTCTAGGTTTTTGTCAGTCTTGCTAGATGTTTATCAATTTCATTGATCTTTTCAAAGTAGTTGTTTTTGGTTTCATTGATTTTCTCCAGTTTTGTTTATAATTTTATTTATTTCTGTAATCATTTCCTTTATTCTGCTTGCTTTGGGTTTTTTCCCCCTTCTTTTCCTAGTTTCTTTAAGTAGCAGTTTAGGTTATTAATTTAAGACCTTTCTTCTTTTCTAATATAAGCATTTAATGCTATTAATTTCCTTCTAAGCACTGCTTTACCTGAACCCCACAAATTTTGGTATTGTTGTATTTTCATCTTTGATCCATTCAAAATATTTTCTAATTTCCCTTGAGAGTTGTATTTGTTTGGTTTTTTGACTAATGGGTTATTTAGAAGTTATGTTTCATTTCCAAGTGTTTGGAAATTTTCCTGTTATTCTGTTATTGATTTCTAGTCTAATTCTATTATGATCAGAGAACTTTGTATGATTTCAACTCATTTACTTTTGTTAAGGTTTTGAACCCATGTGCTTTTGAAAAGAATGTGTATCCTGCTGTTCTTTGGTGGAGTTTTCTCTTAGTGTTGGTGAGACCCATTTGGTAGATGGTTCAGTTCTATATTCTTGTTGATTTCTCTGCTAGTTCTGTTGTGAGAGGAGAGTTGAAGTCTCCAGCTATAATTGTGGATTTGTTTTTTCTCCTTTCAGTTCTATCAGTTTTTGCTTCATGTATTTTGAGGGTCTGTTGTTAGGTACATACATATCTAGGATTGTTATGTTTTCTTGGCAGATTTACCTTTTATTATATAAAGTCCCCTTTATCCCTGGTAATTTTCTTTGCTCTGAAGTCTACTTTCTCTGATATTAACATAAAGCCACTCTAGCTTTCTTTTGATTGGTGTTTGTATGGTCTATCTTTTTCCATCTTTTTACTTTTAACCTATCTTCATATTTGAGGTGAGTTTTTTGTAGACAGCATAAAGTTTGGATTTAGGCCTACCATTTTATTGTTTTCTGTTCCCTCTGTTTTTTGTTCATATTTTCTCTTCTCTGCCTTCTTTTGGGTTATTGGACATTTTTTAGCTTTCTATTTTTAATTTATTGCCATTTCAACGACCGGTTTTTTTAGTGGTTGCTCCAGGGCAGTAGTTCTCAGTGGGAGGTTGTGGTGGTGATGATTTTGTCCCCCAGGGCACATTTGGCAGTGTCTGGTGATTTGTTCCATTGTCACAACTGAGGGAGTGCTATAGGCATCTAGTGGGTAGAGGCCAGGATGCTGATAAATATCCTAGAGTGTACAGAACAGTGAGTGCCCCTGCAACAAAGAATTATCTGGCCCAAATTAATAGGGCTAAAGTTGAGGAAACCTTCTCTAGATATTAGAATGTATCCCCTTACACCAGAGCTAATAGGTTTTTCTTGGAGCAGTCAGCTTGATGCTCACTTCCAGGTTTTGGGCTCTGCTGAAACCAGACTGGGAGATGCCTGAGGGAAAAAACTGGTAAGCTCACCACCAGTTCAATGTTACTTCAAATTTTTGTCTCTTTCCCCATCCTCCTGCCACTATTTATTTTTCAGAGTCCTCAAATAGTTGCCCATGCATTCTGTTCAAGTTTTATAGCTATATTCAGTTGGGGAGGTAGAGTGGCATGTACTTAGCCCATCTAGTCCAGAATCAAAATATTTCATATCTTTTCTTTAGTGAATTTTAGGAGTTCATCATTTAATCTAGATTTTAATCTCTAGTCTGTTTATAACATTACAGATATCTCCTACTTTCTCATCTTTCTGGTAACTCTTGTCTTTGGTGTCCTTAGTTGAACAGGAAACCTTAATTTTAATGTAATGTTATCCCGTCAATTCTTTGCCTTGTGTTTTCTTTTTTGGGAATTTGCTTAAGAACTCATTCTTCACCCCAAGGTCTAAGAGTCTCCTACAGTTTTTCTCTAATATTTTAGAGTTTAAGCTTTCACATTTGGGTCTTCTGTGCTCATGGATTTCGACTTTATATATGTATATTAACTGGTATGAACCCAACTTTCTCTAAATAGTGGGTCAATTTTTCCAATGTCATCCACAAAAAACTGCTGTTTTCCCCGATGATTTATCAAACCAGGTTCCCATTTATATGTGATGTAGTCTGTTATCTTAAATCAGTTTCATAGTGTTTTTACTTTTATGGCTTTGTAGTATCTTAATATGTGGTAGAGTGAATTTCCAATCTTTGTTGTTCTCTTCTAAGTTATTAGAGCTCTTTATGGATCTTTATTCTTTTGTAACAGTTTTAGAATCAGTTTGTCAAAAATGCTAGAGTTTTAGTTGGAACTGCATTTAATGTAGAAAATTGAATCTTAATAATATTAAATTATTCCATTATGAACACGTTTCTTTACTCATTGAGGTCTTTTATGTCCTTTGAAATAGTTTTAAAATATTTTTAAAAATCTTGTGCATTCTTTGAGTTAATTCCTAGATTATTTTAGTGTTTGTCAATAAATACTGTTGAATGGTAACGTTTTTCCTTAGTTACTGCTGATATAGAAGAATACAATAATTACTCTTATGTCTGGAAGCCCTGCCGACTTTTCAAAACTGGAATAGCAAGGGTGTCTGGGTTACATAATATAAACCATGGCCACCTGATTTTGTCCCTTGAGCAAGGCCTGGCATTGTAAAGTTGCCTTAAAAGGTGACATGTGCAGGTAGACAGGCTAAAATATGTCTTGCACAATCTTCTTACCCTCTTACAACATTTCAATGTAAGCCAATACCATAGAATGATTAATTATGACAAGAACAATTATGGGATTAATTCTGATTGGGAAGCTTTAATGAAATGGGATTTTAACTCAATCTGTAAGTTTAAGACTTCATAAGGCAGAACAGTGGGATTTCAGGCCAACCAAAGAGCAAATCAAAGATTCAGAGGCATAAAAATGTATTTGGTTGTGTAATTAATATCTTTCATTTTCCCCTCTACTCTGGTAGCTCCCTCCAAAGTATTCTGTAACAGTTAATACTAGAGTATACTATGCTTTCCAGAAGTAGTTAGATTTAATTGTGTATTAAGGGCCCTCTTGGATGTTACTTTATAGATCTTAACTTTTTCTATTCATGGCCTGGTTGTTGGCTTTGTTCCATTAATAGTGCTTCAAATTCCTTCATTATTTCTGAGTTATTTTTCTGTAAATTTTGCCTCATCACTAAATTTCCTAGGGCTCTAAAATCTTTGAATGGTACTTTTTAATTTTTAGATGTACAACAGGGAAAGTGTTCATATTTTGAGAGAGGAATCTCAGGCTCATCTTAAAATTAGACTTTGCATATAGGTAAACTTGATAAATAGTTGTGATATCAGTTGGATTTACCTTAAAATATTTTTTTTAAAAACAGATAATATCTGAAGATATTAGTGAATTACAGAAGAATCAAACCACAACTATGGCCAAAATTGCACAATACAAGAGGAAACTCATGGACCTTTCCCATAGAACCTTACAGGTAGTAATTTTGAATTTTTTTCCAACATTTATAAGACTGTATGGTGATAAAAGTGTTAAATATAGATTTTTGCCATAGGAAAAACAGACTAATGGAAGTAGTAATAGTCTGAAACTGAAAGAAACAAACTTTCTCAGTGAAGTTGGAGAAGAGGTCTCACAGGATTGGGTAAAGAAAGTAAAAATATTCTAAAATTCACAACCTATTGAGAGGATGGGGGAAAGCAGTGAAGAAATAAATCATCTTGGTGCAAGGAAAGCATGCATGAGATCACTGAATCTGGTTTTCATAAATATAGTAGAAAAATATAATTTTGATTATTGAGTGCTAGAAAAGGGAGTGTAGCCATTAATGGATGAAAAACAACAATAGAGCTTCCAAATTAACAGGAGGAAATAAAAGAAAAATAGCAACAAAAACTGAAATCATGAAAACAGAAACATTACATATCAGAATCAAGGGGATACAGCAAAAGCTCTACGCAGAAGAAAACTTATGGCCTTAAAATACATTTTAAAATACAAATGCAGAAAATAAGGAACTTGATAGTCATCTTAAGAATTTAGAAAAAAGACTATCAGGATAAGTCAAAAGAAACCAGTAAGAGAAATAAAGATGACATGAAATGAGGGAAACAAAAAAATTAATCACAATACAGAGAATAAATTGAAAAGCTGTTTCTTTGAAAAGACCATTAAAATAGCTAAACTTCTCATGAGTCTGAAGAAGGAAAAGAAACATTAGTGAGAAAAGGAGAATTACCACTGATATACAGAACAGAATGAGAAAATCATGCAATTCAGGGCAACAAATTTGGAAGCTAGAGGAAATAATGATTTTCTGGCAAAATTGAAATTAGCAAAATAAATCTACAGAGAAGTAAAAATCTTAAATAGACCATAGCTGTAGAAGGAATTGGGAAAGTTATTAAAGATCAACCATGGAAAAAAGCATCAAGCCAGGTATTTTCATTGCTGAATTTTGTCTAACCACTGAAGAGCTAATTCCAAGGTTACTTTGATTATTCCAGACAAAAGCAAAAATATAGACAGCTTCCTCAGTTTTTAAAAGCACCTTTTACTGAGATATCATTCATATACCATACAATTTACCCATTTAAAGTATACAATTCAGTGATTTTCGGTAGATGCAGTCTTGTGCAACTATCACCACAATCAATTTTAGCACATTATCACCAGCCAAAAAAGGAATTCCATGCCCATTAGCAGTTACTCCCCATTTTCATCCCCAACCCCCCAGCCCTAGGCAACCCCTTCCTGTCTCTGGATTTGCCTATTCTGGACAGTTCATATAAATGGAATCATGATATGTGTTCATGACTAGCTTCTTTCATGAAGCATAATGTTTTCAAAGTTCATCCGTGTTGTAGCGTGTAACAATACTTCATTCCTTTTTATTTCAGAATAATATTCCATTGTATGAATATACCAAATTTTATTTATCAGTTGATGAACATTTTGGTTGTTTCCACTTTTTGGCTATTATGAATAACGTTGCTGTTAACACTTGTGTACAAGTGTTTGTGTGGACATATGGTTTCCTTTTTCTTGGGTACATAAATCTAGGATTGGAATTGCTTGGTCATGTGGTAACTCTGTTTAACTTTTTGAGGAATTGCCAAACTGTTTTCCAAAGCAGGTACGTCGTTTCACATCTCTGTTTTTAGTACCCCCCCACCCCAAATAGAAATCTATAAATAGATATTTCTAATAAGTACAGATGCAAATTTATGCTAATTAAAAGAAACCAGAGTTAAAGGCTACATATGGCATAATTCCATTTATATGACATTATGCAAAAAGCAAAACTAGAAACAGATAACACATCAGTTGTTGCGAGGGGCAGGAGGTGAGGGGACAGGAGTGACTCCAAGGGACAGGAGAGAACTATCTGGGATGGTGGAAATGTACTTTTCTTTTTTTCCTTAAGGAAGATTAGCCCTGAGCTAACATCCACCACCAATCCTCCTTTTGCTGAGGTAGATTGGCCCTGAGCTAACATCTGTGCCCATCTTCATATGTTTTATATGTGGGACGCCTGCTGCAGCGTGGCTTGTTAAGCGGTGTGTAGGTTTGCACCTGGGATGTGAACTGGCAAACCCCGGGCCACTGAAGCCGAGTGTGCTAACTTAACAGCTATGCCACCAGGCCGGTCCCAGAAATGTTCTGTATCTTGATTGTGGTGATAGTAACATGACTGTGTTCATCAAAATTCATAGAACTGTACACCTAAAAAGGGTGAATTTTGTTGTTTGTGTTTTTGTTGTATTGTCGTACAAGGATGTGTATGATAATCCTTATGATAATGCATCCTTATCAAATTCTAAAGGAATATACTTTGACTAAGTAAGGTTTGTTTCAGGAATCCAGGGTTGGTTCTATAACAGAAAATATATCAACATAATTTATCATATCAACATGTGAAAAGAGAAATATATAATAAAGACTGTTACCAAAAATGAACAGCAAATACTCTAAGAAGCAAAGCACCAAAATCACATTCAGAAACTAAACCCTGATACCCAATATTATTATTCAGTGTAATCTTGGAGGTTTTCATAAACAGAATGAGCCAAGGTAATTAACTAATATAATATAAAAGATTAAATTATCTTTCTGCTGATAACATGATTCTATGTGTAGAAAATCCAAGGGAATAAACCATAGAATTAATGTGGTAAGATGGCTAGATACAAAGTAGATGTACAAAAATCAGCATTTCTTCATACCATTAATGGAAATCAGAAAAGAATCCATTCATTATGATGAAAAAACTGTAAAATACTTAGGAATAAATTTATGAGGAAAGTACAAAATCTGAATTAAAGTCTCTGGAAAGATAAACCATATTCTTAGATGAGAAGACAACATCCACTTTATAAAATTTATAAATGAATTACAACTTAAGAATTGATTAAACTCTAAGTTTGTAAAGAAGGATAAGTGTTTTGAGGGTAGCTTCTAGGGGAACAAAAAAAATAGTGAAGGGGACTTGCCTTAGCAAATTTTAAGACCTATTTTACAAAAGCTCTTGTAATCAGATCAGTGTGGGATTGGCATAGGATTGGACATAAAGATCCATAGAACAGAAGAGAGAATTCAGAAATAGATGCAAATATATCTTAAAATTTAATGACAGGTGTATTTCAATTATGTGGGTTTATTTAATAAATAATGCTGGAGTAACTAGCTATTCATCTGAAAAAAATAAAACTGGACCACTGTTTCACACCATGTATAAAAATCAGGTGGATTAAAGACTTAACACTAAGAAATCTGAGACTACATGTACAGCCTAGGGATTGGAAAGACTTTTGGCCAGAAAGCCAGAAACTATAAAACAAAATTGACTACAGAAGACTTACAAAATTTTGTTTAGCAAAAGATACCAGAAGCCATTTGTCAATAGTCAAGTGACAGATTTCAGAGAAAGAAAATCATACCCAGCAATCTCATTCTTGGTGGTCTGTACCAGTAAAGAACGATACATACACAACAATGTTTATTGCAGCATTGCTCATAGTGTCAAAACTAAGAACAAAATATATGCCCCTCAACAGAGGAGTACTTGAATAATTAATAATGTATGAAAAATTGTGCAACAATTAAAAATAAATTAGAGGCATACGTCAACGTACTAATGTAACTTGCCTAATAGAAATGGACAAATGTAATTCAAATCTTGAACTTTCACAAGTTCTAGTATTGTTAGTATGTATTCAGCTGACTTCTTTGAACTGATTGTAATAAAATTACATAACTGAAAAGAGATGATTCTATTTGTATTGGTGGGTTTTCTTTGTATAGGTCCTAATCAAACAGGAAATTCAGAGGAAGAGTGGGTATGCCATCCAAGCTGATGAAGAACAGTTGCGAGTTCAGCTAGACACAATTCAGTGTGAACTAAATGCACCTACTCAGTTTAAGGTGAGCATTTAAAAGACCATAAAGCTAGAATTTGTTTTAGGTGGATCTGCAGAGAAATGTTAATTGGTCTTCAAAAAGCAGAATTTTGTATACTTGTTTTTATTAAGTATTCTCTTTAATCAAAACTTCCTTTCCTAAAGTATAGACAGGAGTCTATAATCATTATGTTTTTGGCTTTGTATTAATGTTTCAAATAATATGCTGAGGGAGAATTAGACACCTTTAACAGAAGGTGTTAAAAGAATAATCTCTTTTATATCTCTTTAAATAAAATAATCTCCTTTAGAAGTTGCTGCTGTTGTTAGCAGTAGTAATTTAACTCAGTTTTACTTTTAGGGCCGACTAAATGAACTGATGTCCCAAATCAGGATGCAGAATCATTTTGGAGCAGTCAGATCTGAAGAAAGATATTACATAGATGCAGATCTGTTACGAGAAATCAAACAGGTAAGTCTTGCACTAGAGTATACTTCTAAAAAGGTGAATTCACCTTCATTAGAACGGCTGTTATCCAAAAAAACAGAAAATAAGTGTTGACAAGGATGTGGAGAAAATGGAACCCTTGTGCATTGCTGATGGCAATGTAAAATGGTGTGGCTGCTGTGCAAAAGAGTTCCTCAAAAAATTAAACATAGAACTACCATATGATCCAGCAGTTCTACTTAGAGGTATATCCCTATACGAGGATTGAAATCAGGGACTCAAACAGATATTTGTACACCTATGTTCATAGCATTATTCAGAATAGCCAAAATGTGGAAACAACCAAAGTGTCCATGGATGGGTGAATAAAATATGGTATATACAAACAATGGATTATTATTCAGCCTTAAAACGGAAAGAAATTCTGACACACTACAACATGGATGAACCTTGAAGAAATTATGCCAGGTGAAATAGGCCAGTTTAAAAGGACAATTATGTTTCCTCTTATATGGGGCACCTAGAGTAGTCCAATTCAGAGAGAATAGACTGGTGGTTGCCAGGGGCTAAGGGGGGGAGAATGGGGAATTAATGTTTAATGGATATAGAATTTTAGTTTGGGAAGATGAAAAAGTTCTAGAGATAGGTAGTAGTCATTGTTGCACAATGTGAACGTACTTAAAGCTACTGAACTGTACACTTAACAATGGTTAAAGTGGGAGCTGGCTTGACGGCACAGCGGTTAAGTGCGCATGTTCCGCTTCGGTGGCCCGGGGTTAGCTGGTTCGGATCCTGGGTGCGGACATGGCACCGCTTGGCAAGCCATGCTGTGGTAGGTGTCCCACATATAAAGTAGAGGAAGATGGGCACAGATGTTAGCTCAGGGCCAGTCCTCTCAGCAAAACGAGGAGAATTGGCAGCAGTTAGCTCAGGGCTAATCTTCCTCAAAAAAAGAAAAAAAAGTTAAAGTGGACATTTTTATGTTATCTGTTTTCCATAGAAAAAAGTAAATCACTCTCTCCCCTGCCTCCAAAAAAAGGTAAATTCAAAGTTCCCTAGATCCTGGCTACTCAACGTGTAGGCAGCAGCAGTAGCACCTGGGAGGTCACTAGAAATGCAAAAACTCGATCCTTACTCCAGACTGCCTTAATCTACATTTTATCAAGATCATGGAGTGACTTACATGCACATTAAAGTCTGAGAAGTAGCTGTTCTATATATCTTCCCAACCTGTATGCCACATACAAATTATAAATATGTAGACTTACTGATGACCTAGGCCCTAGGGGATTTGGGTTAAGGTTAGGGTGGCTAGAACCTCCAACCACTTGTCCAAGGCTCACCTTCCATACTGCACTAGCTTATTTTCATTGGTGTAAATACAGATTGGTTTAATGAAAGCTGTCCAACTACTGACTTTGTCTCAAGAAAGTGTATTAAGATGGCAAACTTTGTGGAACATTAGGTAGGACTGTTGGCATGGCCTTGAGGATTTTAGATGGTTATAAATGTCATCAACAAATGTGCTTTAGAATGGATACTGCTGTTTTATGCAATTAAAAGCTAGTTTGGCTCGTAGGTTCTTGGAAAGTATACATCCAATCTATTCCATTGTAAATATTTGCAATAAAATTAACTGAGAAAGATTTCAACATATTGGAATAGAGAACTATATTAAAGAGTTTATGTATGCAGTATAAATTGGAATAATATAAACACCTACCTAAAATGATGAAAACCAATATGTTGTTTTGGGATTGAATCATGACTCATCACCTAGTTTATGACCCTGAGCAGATTACTTACCTGTATCTCACTTTCTTTATCTGTAGAGAAAAGATAATTGTGGTACCTCAAAAGGTGCTCAAAAGGATTTTAAATGAGTCAAGTTAGTTAATACCCATGAAGCTCTTAAAACTGCCTTAACACCTGGGAAGGACTCTTAAAAATGTTAGCAGTTGTAGTCATCACCATTATCATCACCATATACACTGTATTTCAAAACATGAAAATTCTTAGTTTTCAGAATGATTATTTTGCTGGTCATCTATATTTGAGTACCTTTTTGCATTGTTTTGATATCATACCTTTTTTTAATCAAAGGTTGATAAAAGGAATCTAAACATCATCTGCATCTTCTGTAAAATTTCTGTTGAAGCTGTTGTTCATTATATATTCGTTTGATTCTACTGCTTTTTATAGTATGTATTTTACTGTAGGATCGTATAAAAGTGTTAGCAGATATGTAGTACAAATGTTTAAATATAAATGCCCACTATATATAGAACAGCTACTAAGTGCTATATTGCTAGTAAAATAGTTTGAGAAAGTCCTTTTTTCCTTTGAGTAGCTTGTAGTTTAATAGACTATACATTAATATTTTTTAAATTCCTTCTAGCACTTGAAACAACAACAGGAAGGCCTCAGCCACTTGATTAGCATCATAAAGGATGATCTAGAAGACATAAAATTGGTAGAACATGGATTGAATGAAACTATCCACATCAGAGGTGGTGTCTTTAGTTGACAGTTCACAAACTTGTGTTAAAGATTTGTGAAATAAATGTATCTTCTTAGAGTTCACAAACTTGTGTTAAATATTTGTGAAATGTATCTTCTTGCTACATCAGACCTTCCTTAAGAATGAAACTGACTACCTGGAGGAAAAAAAAAACATACAGTCCCCTCCTGGCTTGGTTTTTGAGAAGGTTACCGACAAATTCTTGTTCATAAAATCTGAAATAAGTCACTTCACAGCTCTTCAAAGATGGATAGGCTTTGAAAGATTTGTATCTAAAAGCTGTATTTACTTTAAAAGAGAAGTACATAATCACCAAAAATATGTACTATTGTACATTTTTACAACAGCATTGTTTTTAAAAATAATCAGTGTTTAATGATTACTCTATTGAACCTGTACTCTGCTTCCCATAGCAAGTAAATATGAAATACCTACTTTGCACATAACAAAATAAACTGTATAATTACTTGGCTGTTGGAGATTTGTACTTCAGAATGTAAATGTACATCAGTTTTTATATTTGTGAATTCATCTGTAGGAGTAAAGAAAATCCAAGAGTATTTAATGATTAATGTAGTTTTCATTCTATAAAGATTTGAAAATATATTTTTATATTATTTTACTTATTTGGAATTTACAGAACACATCTAAGCAATTAGGATATAACAAAATTACATTTTATCATTTTTGCAACTTTTTTCTTTAAACCTTTTTATTTCTAAAAAAGATGAAAACTTATAAATAAATTCTTGATTGTAATTACTTTTATATAATTCTGTCTGATGCTTTGTTTCTTTGGGTCTGGGAGAATGACCATTCATGTCCGTACAAGTATTAAATCATAATCACAGTTGAAGAATTTCAATCTTAAGGTCTTAAGTCTGATTTTTCCCTCTTAAGAAAAATATAACCATGCTGATATATTTTGACTAGGGTATGGCAAATAAAACTTACTTCAGCTATCATCTAGGATAAAGACTTCTCTACTATATCATTAGTATCTGAAAGCATTAGAAAATCTGCATTAGACATCATAATGTGAAATAGTGATTCTTTAACCACCAGATAATTTTAAACAGTTTTTCTGACTACAAACTGCACACCTGGGCTGCATCACGTTGGCCCCTCTTGGAATGCCTTGACTTGGCATGTTTGTGTGATGCTTCGGCTTGTGATAAGAGGTGGCATAAGCAACAGCCCCATGAATCTTGCCACTGTGTTTATTTTGGGGATGGGGAGGAGTGTGAGGCACTGTATATCCAGACAGGCTATCCTCTGGATCCCCTGAAGGAATTTCTGTCCAGTTGCAGACTAGGTTAACAGTTGTGTGGGAAACTGGGAACTTCAAAACTGACTGTCGCTTCCAAGTTGGCTGCTAGAAGTCTGCAGCCACTTCTGCCAAGTTTATGGCATGCAAACTTGTATACCCCCTTTCATCATAATTATTTCCTACTCACTGTTGCAATTCCAACAGGGTTGGGAGAAGAATTTCTTCTCCTCGTCTGTCTTTTCTCCTTGGACTAGAAGATAAGCACTCCCATTCTTCTCATCCACTCAGTCACGTGTAGAAGTTTCTGTCCTCTGCATACCCTTTTACAGTAGGAAGACTTGATCTGATGAGAATTGTTACCCATTGAGCCACATTCTCTAGTGGACAGACTGCTAACCATGGATACCATGCTCACTTCTCCAGCCTTTCATTTTTCGTGTTCTGATATTGTTAAGTTCCTAATTTCACAAGATAAATACCCCTTGATAGGGCCTGCGGTCTGCCTTTTAAAGACAGGCCCAGTTGGCTTCCTAAGTTTCTATCCTGTTGGTGACAACATACGTAAAAAGCAGGCCTGCGGTCCTTGTTCATGTAGCTGGTCAGATAACTGGACTTGGTCTGTACTACAGGTGTGTTCCAAGCAAATGATAACCAAGTTCCAGATTTGGACAAGAAGGGGGAGGAAAGACCCACTTTGGTCTCAAGACTGAGTTGTGTTCTCCAGCGCAATTTACAGAAGTTCTGTGTTAGTCTTCAACTGGCTGACAGTTCTTGTAGATAGTCCACTCAAAATACTGAACATGGTAGAATTACAGCATAGTGAATCCCTAACACCTAGTTTAGATTTTAGATTTAGTTTTTCTGTATCTTTGAAAGTGACCTTAAATCATTTTGAAACACTGGCAAAGTATAAACAAGTGTCAGTTACCAAAACCCATGCCTAAACCAGTCACTGATCAACCAGCAAAATATGGATGGTCCCCAACTTTAGACAGTTCCACTTAAGATTTTTTGACTTTACAATGGTGCGAAAGTGATATGCATTCAGCACAAACCATACTTTGAATTCTGATATTTTCCCGGGCTAGTGATGTGTGGCAAGATGCTGTCTCATGATGCTGGGCAAAAGCAGTGAGCTGCAGCTCGGTCAGCCATGCAGTCACAAGGGTGAAGAACCAATTCACTTATTAGACCATTCTATTTTTCACTTTCAGTACAGTATTCGATAAACCACATGATATATTCAAAACTTTAGGGGCCAGCCCAGTGGTGTAGTGGTTAAGTTCACATGCTCCACTTCAGCAGCCGGGGGTTCAGAGGTTAGGATCCTGGCACGGAACGACATGCCGCTTGTCAAGCCATGCTGTGGTGGCATTCCACATACAAAATAGAGGAAGACTGGCAACAGTTGTTAGCTCAGGGCCACTCCTCCTCACCAAAAGAAAAGAAAGCTTTATTATAAAACCAGCTTTGTGTTAGACAACTTTGCCTAAATGTAGGCTAATATAAGTGTTCTGAGCACATTTAAAGTCGGCTAGGCTAAGCTATGATGTTCAATAGGTTACATGTAGTAAATGTATTTTTGATTTATGATATTTTCAATTTACAGTGGGTTTATTGGGATGTAACCCCAATGTAAGTCGAAGATCTGTACCTTGGGAAAAAGGGTACTGTACTCTATAACCTCATTTTTCCTTGCTTATTTAGCATACATATTCATTGAGTACTGTCTACCTTCCCAGGTTAACATGAGATTCAAATTAGGGATTAAATAAATTGTTGGTAAATTACTGTGTTTATAAAACTCTAAAGTGTTCACATATCGAAGGAAGATGAGATAGAGGGATGATACTATCTGAAGTCAAAGTTTGTTCCTTCAAAGATGAGCAGAACATTAAAATTCTAATTCAGGAATTAAATTCATGTTAACTACTAACATTATTGGATATTTTAATATCAGGCAATTCTACTGAAATTATATCTAATAATCTTAAAGTCTTTTATTGAATTCAATCAGAAGTATACAGGCTTTTTTGCAAACATAAGATTAATATAGAAATAAGTGAAAAATGAATTCTATGACATATCTGGACAAACTTTCTGAATTTGCAAAGTCAACAACAAATATGCAATTCTCATCTTAGCAAGTGACTTTGACCAACAAGTGAAAAATACATCATTCCTTTTGATGATTCCCATGGGATCCCTGTAGTGTATTTCAGTTAATAAAGAATGTATCAGACTACAGAGCAACAAAGAGATTTACAGCAGAAGCACTGATTAAAATGATGAATGTCCCAAATGGTGGAAGGAGCATTTTGCCAGAGGATGCAGAAGGATGAGTTTTGGGACCTGGACCTGGAACTGGAACTGGACCTGGACCTGGACCTGGTGCTGTTAATGAGAACAAAGTCATTGACACATGACATTTTTAATAATCAAGTTTCATCCACCTATATACCATATATCCTGAATATGTAAACAGACATATTTCCAACCAGGAATAATTTTCAAATAAATATAGTTCATTACAGATTTCAGGCTATATTTTCATATGTATCATTAGGGTATCACTAGGTTTTATCTAGGATTCCACAGGCTTTTTAATATCTATGTAGATAATTTTTAGTTGTTCAAGTTCTCTAGAATTTCTTAGCGATTTCCTCTTTTCATTTTCTGTATATACCTGCAAGGTAAAGTTTAATTCTGTTTTTTCTATTTCAAGTAAGACAGTATATTTCATATACATATTCTAATAGCTACAAATATATACAATTGAATATAGCTGCATTTTTAAACACTAAGCCCTGCAAGCTGATAAAAAAAATAATTTTATTTTTTCCCTCCACATATAAAAAACATTGCTCTGGAGAAAACTGCATCCCTCTCATCTGAGCTAGTGGAGAGGAACAGTGGAGTCCATTCATCTCAGGATGATCTGTTTCACACTGCCTTAACTCAGATAACTGACTTCCAGCTGTAGTCTGGTTTTTGACTGTACAAGAGAAGAATGACTAGAAGTACTCAAATGAGATCACCACTCAGATTTCATAAGAGAAACAGCCAGTAAATTTTATAAAAGGCTTCAACTCTATTACCAATTTCCTTGGCATAATTATGAACACGCAGTTCTATGTATACAGATGGGAAAGATGGAGAGGCAGATGCACCCATGCATTAGTCTACTACTACAGGCAAACATCGGTGATATTGCAGGTTCAGTTCCAGATCACCATAATAAGCAAATATTGCAATAAAGCGAGTTACAAACTTTTTTGTTTTCCCTGTGCATATAAAAGTTATGTTTACATTATACTGTAGTCTATTAAGTATGCAATAGCATTATGTCTAAAAAATGCATATACCTTAATTTAAAAATATTTTATTGCTAAAAAATGCTAACCATCATCTGAACCGTCAACAAGTTGTAATCTTTTTGCTAGTGTGGGTCTTGTAAAAAATGCAATTATCAGTGAAAAACAGTAACATGAGGTATGCCTATGAAGAGCCGTGGTTCTCAAGGGGGCAGTATTGCCTACTGAGAGGCAGTCTGGAAATCTGTCAGGGTATTTTTTGATTGTCACAACAGTGGGGTGAAAGTAGAGGGCTAGATATCCTGCAATGGTCTGGACAGTCTTGCACAATTAAAAATGAACCCACTTCCACATAAATTTCAAATGTACTGCTAGACATATGTATAAGTTAAAAACCTATTTATAATGCTCAAACCCAGAACCTAAATCAGTTTTACACATAAACAAAATATTCTTGGATAGTCTTAATAAACATTAGTTTCTACCTTGTGCTCACTGTATTTCTTTACTTTCATTTTCTTATACTTGCATAGAATGGCTTCTAGTCTTAAGTCCAAATTTATTTGCGTAAGTAAATACAATCATTTATTTCATTACGTCTTCTAGTATAATTTAAGCATTTACATATTGAAATATATGTAATTTTGTTATAAATTATACTTAGGACATTATATTGATTTTTTTTTAGTACAAGTCGGTCTCCTTATCTATGAATCTTATTTCATGATAGTATAAGGGCTTTATAAAATATCTGTTATAAAAAGGGAGAACTGACTTGGTAGAGTTGAGAACCACTGCTCTAAACAGAACAGTCTATACACACAGTTGAAAGTGCCTGCTGAAGAAACAAAGTCAAAATGCCCCCACCATAGACACACATATAAGCAATTGGATATGACATTATATTCTGTTACTATGATGCCTGTAACTTGAAATTTTGCTCCTTTTATTGAGAAAAAATAAATTTCTTTTTCTATATTGCAGAAACAGACATTTGCCAACTAAGGAAATGAGATATTTCTTACTAGGATTGTCGATATCTTCTTCACTTTTGTCTTCTAAAATATAAACAGATTGAGTTAATTGCATTGTACACCTATTTATCCAGAAGAAAAAAACATGACTAAATGCTTAAGGAAACTTGGTTGTCTCGGCGGGTGGGCTTGAGGCGCAGGGTATTAGGTTTAGAGGTATGTGTGGAGTTGAGGAGAGGATTAATTTTTACTCATTTGTGCTCTTTGAAATTTTTTTTTTTTTTACCATATATATGTGTATCCATTAAAAGGAAGTTAAAATTTTGTTTCCAAAAAGTACTTTTTCTACATATTGAACTCAGATTCCCAAGTACAACATTAATACCTACCACTTATTGAGTGCTTACTGTGTGTCACACACTGTGCAAATGCTTTATGTACACTGTCACCTTTATTTCTCATACTCGTAGTAGGTAGGTATAGTTGTCCATATTATACAAATGTTCCTCAAAACTTGCAGAAAATCACAGAGGTAATCAGTGGCAGCAATGTCTGATGTCAAAGCCTCTGCTCTTACTACCTCTGAGTGTGTGCCTAAGCATTGAAATATTATAATACTGCCATATCTTGATGGCTCTGCAACGAAATGATGCCAATTCTAGCAGCCCAGATTTGAGGTGATTTTCTATAACTAAATCCGGCTGGAAGAGGTGTTGTGTGACAGAAAGTGAACAAAACTTGAAAAGTTTGAGTTCTGGTTGTCTCTTTCTAGCCTTTTGCAGATTCCTTAACCTTCCTATATTCTGTGTCATCTCTGAAATGGCAATACCAATATTTATCTTACTGGATTAAATGAGATTCTGTGTAAAGGCTTTGACACCATCTTTAGAAAAATCTGCACTACACATAGCTTTCTAGAAGAGGGCACAATACAAAGCAGTCCCAGCAAAGTCTAGTGGCCTACTTGTTGCAGGACATGGGTAGTGAGGAGCACAGAATGGCTAGTCCCATGCTATATGGTTCTCATACACAGCTCTTTGATGACGCTACTCCTGTGACTACAGATTCCCTTACAGCAGCCAGCTCACCCTGGGAAGATTTGGCCCCACTCCGGAATAAACAGGTGCAGCTGGAAGTCAACCATTCCAGTTTCAGGTCAAGCACCTTGTTCTCTTCTTGGCCCAGAAAGCCACAGTAGCAGCCTGCTGCTCACACAAAAGAAGTTCTCAACATTTTCCCCTTCTGGCTTGCAGATGGGGATATCAGAAGATGTAGAGCCCAGATGTCCTCCCTGGACCCCTTAAGGCTGAGCTAACTAAAGGATTATGATAAAAGACTCAGAACCCCATGGTGCCTCCCCCAATAAAGAATTTATTAGAGGAGTGACGTCAGCATCATAACAGAGTGAGCTTCCCCAGTAATCTCTCTCCTCCAACATGTAATGAAAAGGACCTCATACTCCAACAGAGGACATCAAAACACAACACAAAAAACGTCAAAGAGACCCATGCAGCCATATCACAGAGGGCGGAGAGGCTGGAGACCCCCTTGGAGGAGGCAGAACAGGGTAAGAGAAAACGTCATTCCCTCCCCTAAAGACTGTGATCTGGGACCTCGGGAGGCCTCTGAGAGGGAAGGAATGGGGGAGGGGATGTTCATTCGCAGGAATGTCAAGGATCCCCAATGGGCCCTTTACAGCCTAAAGGGAAGCCCTCTACTGGGGCGAAAGCTTTTCACGGGGGGCTGACCTTATCAAGCCAACACCCGAGGACAGCAGATAGCAAGGGGAGAGCAAGAAAACCGTGAGAGCACAGAGGAGAAAGTGCCCCTCCCCCAACTCACCCAGTGCCCAACTCCAGTGCCTAGGATCTCAGCTGAAGGCACAGGGCTCAGAATACATGGCTCTTGACCCTTGCCCAGTAGAGATAAGCAGTTAACTGTGACCAAATAACACCAGGATGCAAAACAACAAAGCCACTCCCTCCAGCAATATCAAACATTATATCAGATCTCCAGACCAGAGAGAAACTGACAAGTACCCAGAAAACAGTCCTGAGGACCCAGAAATATGTAATCTAAATGACAAAGAATTCAAAATAGCTATCACCAAAAAACTCAACAAGTTAAAAGAGAATGTAGAGAAACAATTCAATGAGTTCAGGAGGTACTTCACAAAAGAGACTGAACCTATAAAGAAGAATCAATCAGAAATATTAGAGATGAAAGACACAATGGAAGAAATAAAACAAAATATGGATTCCCTGAATGCTTGAGCACACATCAGAGAGAAGCATATCAGCATAATTGAAGATAGACGTGTTGAAATGCTCCAGATAGAGGACGAGAGAGAACTAAGACTAAAAAGAAATGAAGAAAGTCTCTGAGAAATATCCAACTCAATTAGGAAATGCAACATAAGAATTATAGGTATTCCAGAAGGAGAAGAGGAGGAGAATGGAACAAAAAGCTTGTTCAAAGAAATAATAGCAGAAAACTTCCCAAACCTAGGGAAGGAGATGGAAATCCATGTGGAAGAGGCTACCAGATCTCCTAAATACGTCAATGTAAAAAGACCTACTGCTGGGGCCAACCCGGTGGTGCAACAGTTAAGTGCACATGTTCTGCTTCAGTGGCCTGGTGTTTGCCGGTTTAGATCCCAGGTGCAGACATGGCACCACTTGACAAGCCATGTTGTGGTAGTCCCACATATAAAATGGGCATGGATGTTAGGTCAGGGCTAGGTTTCCTCAGCAAAAAGAGGAGGCTTGGCGGCAGATGTCGGCTCAGAGCTAATCTTCCTCAAAAAAAAAAAAAAAAAGAAGAAGAAGAAGAAGAAACACAGAATCTGAATAGATCAATCACAAGAGATTGAAACAGTAATCCCAAAGAATAAAAGCCTAGGACCAGATGGCTTCCCTTGGGAATTCTACCTAACTTTCAGAGAGGATTTAATACCTATCCTTCTCAAGCTATTGCAAAAAATTAGGGAAGATAGAACACTTCCTAACACATTCTACAAGGCCAGCATCACTCTGATACCAAAGCCTGACAAGGACAACACAAAAAAAGGAAAACTACAGGCCAATATTGCTGATGAACAAAGATGCAAAAATCCTCAACAAAATATTGGCAACCTGAATACAGCAATACATCAAAAAGATCATACATCATGATCAAGTGGGATTTATACCAGGGACACAGAGATGGTTCAACATCCGTAAATCAATCAATGTGATATACACTACATTAACAAAATGAGAAATAAAAACCACATGATCATCTCAATAGAGACAGAGAAAGCATTTGACAAGATCCAACAGCCATTTACGATAAAAACTCTTAACAAAATGGGGATAGAAGGAAACTACCTCAACATAATAAAGGCCATATATAACAAACCCACAGCCGACATCCTACTCAATGGGGAAAAACTGAATGTCATCCCTCTGAGAACAGGCACAAGACAAGGATGCCCACTATTACCACACTTATTCAACATAGCACTGGAGGTTTTGGCCAGAGCCATAAGGCAAGAGAAAGAAATAAAAGAAATCCAAATAGGGAGTGAAGAAGTGAAACTCTTGCTGTTTGCAGACAACATGATCTTATATATAGAGAACCCCAAAGAATCCATCAGAAAACTATTAGAAATAATTAACAACTACAGTAAAGTTGTGGGGTACAAAATCAACTCACAAAAATCAGTTGCATTTCTGTACTCTAATAACAAACTTACAGAAAGAGAACTCAAAATATAATTCCATTTACAATCACAACAAAAAGAATAAAGTACATAGGAATAAATTTAACTAAGGAGGTGAAGGACTTATACAATGAAAACTATAGGACATTATTGAAAGAAATAGATAATGACATAAAGAGATGGAAAGAGAGTCCATACACATGGATGGGAAAAACAAATATAGTTAAAATGTCCATACTACCCAAAGCAATCTACAGATTCAATGCAATTCCAATCAGAATCCCAATGACATTCTTCACGGAAATAGAACAAAGAATCCTACAGCTCATATGGAGCAACCAAAGACCCCAAATTGCTAAAGCAATACTGAGAAGAAAGAACAAAGCTGGAGGCATCACAATCCCTGACTTCAAAATGTACTACAAAGCCACAGTGATCAAAACAGCATGGTACTGGTACAAAAACAGACACATAGATCAATGGAACAGAACTGAAAGCCCAGAAATAAAACTGCACATCTACAGACAGCTAATCTTCAACAAGGGTGCCAAGAACATACAATGGAGAAAAGAGATAGTCTCTTCAATAAATGGTGCTGGGAAAACTGGACAGCCACATGCAAAAGAATGCAAGTAGACCATTATCTCACACCATACACAAAAAAACCCTCAAAGTGGATCAAAGACTTGAAGATAAGTCCAGAAACCATAAACTCATGGAAGATAATATAGGTAGTACACTCTTTGACATCGAACTTAAAAGGATCTTTTCAAATACCATGTCTTCTCAGGCAAGGGAAACAAAAGAAAAAATAAACTAGTGGGAGTTCATCACTAAAGAGCTTCCGCAAGGCAAAAGAAACTAGGATCAAAACAAAAACACAACCCACCAAATGGGAGAAAATATTTGCACATCATATATCTGATAAGGGGTTAATCTCTATAATATATAAGGAATTCATGCAATTGAACAGCAAAAAAACAAACAGCCTGATCAAAAAATGGGCAGAGGATGTGAACAGATGCTTTTCCAAAGAAGATATACAGATAGCCAATAAACACATGGAAAGATGTTCAGCATCACTAATCATCAGGGAAATGCAAATCAAACTACACTAAGATACCACCTTACACCTGTTAAAATGGCTATAATCTCTAAGACCCAAAATAACAAATGTTGGAGAGGGTGTGGAGAAAAGGGAACCCTCATACATTGCTGGTGGGAATGCAAACTGGTGCAGCCCCTATGGAAAAAAGTATGGAGATTCCTCAAAAGACTAAAAACAGAAATACTATATGACCCAGGTATCCCAGTATTGGCTATCTATGCAAACAACTTGAAATCAACAATCCAAAGTAATACATGCAACCCTATGTTCATTGCAGCACTATTCACAACAGCCAAGACATGGAAACAATCCAAGTGCCCACTGACTGATGATTGGATAAAGAAGATGTGGGAAATACATACAATGGAATACTACTCAGCTATAAAAAAAGACAAAATCATCCCATTTGTAACAACATGGATGGACCTGGAGGAAATTATGCTAAGCGAAATAAGCCACACTGAGAAAGACAAACACCAGATGATTTCACTGATATGTGGAATATAAACAAACACATGGACAAAGAAAACAGTTCAGTGGTTACCAGGGGAAGGAGAGTAGGGGGTAGGCATAGGGGGTAGGCACAGGGGGTGAAGGGGAGCACTTATGTGGTGACAGACAGGAAATAATATACAACTGAAATTTCACAATGATGTAAACTATTATGAACTCAAATTTTAAAAAATGAGAAAAAAAATTTATTAGAGAGTGTGTGGAAGATGGAGGCATAGGAAGATCCTGAGCTCATCTCTCACAGACACAACAGATCTACAACCACATGTGGAATAATTTCCTCTGAAAATCTGGAAACTGGATGAAAAGAGCTTCCACAAAAAAAGACAAAACCAAGAGAGGTGGAAGAGGCAGAGATATGGTCCCACTGAGGAAAAACCCACACCCTGGCCATGGTGTTTCATGGTTGGGAGTGATCTCAAAGATAAGAAGCTTTTCCCAGAGGAGCAAGGGATTCAAGCTCCACATTAGGGACCCCAACCATTAGATCCAGTACAATAAAGACAAGATCCCAAAACACCTGGCTTTGAAAACCAACGTTGAATATGCCCAGGAAAACTATAGAACTACAGGGAAAGGAAAATCCACTCTTAAAGGGCTCATGCACAGACTCACTCAACCCAGAAACCAGTGCAAAAACACCAGATAGAAAAGGATGTAGTCCACAGGTGAAGGAGACCCACTTACTAAGCTTGGAGTGCCTCCCAGAGAGGCAGGAGGAGCTGGGGCTCCTCTCAGGAACTGAGACACTGGCGGCAGCCATTTTTGTGACCTTGTTGAGCCATGCTCATGTCATTGGTAGGTGCCATTTTAGAACTGCTCCTCTAACCTGTTGGCATGGGGGTCTGCCCCACCCACCAGCATGCCCAAGGCAGTCATGTACTACCAGGCCTCACAACCAGCCACACTAAGTGCCTACCCCACCCAATAGGATGCCTGCAACAGTCAACATTCCTGGACCTCACAACGTGCAACACTGGGGGCCTGCCTTGTTCACCAGTGTGCCCGCACAAAGTGTCAGCCACTCGAGGGGTTTATCCTGCCTACCAGCACACCTGCAGCAGTCACAGCCCCATCACAACAGTAGGGTACACACAGCCCACACACAGAACATTCTTGGAGCACCTGGCTCACTGTTGGGCCCCACAGGATATGTCCTACATGAGGACACTTTTCCAAGATCAGGAGATGTAGCTGATCTACCAATTACATAGGAACAAACAAAGAGAATTTAGCAAAATGAGGAGACAGAGGACTATGTTCCAAATGAAAGAATAAGACAAATCCTCAGAAAAGGAACTACTTGAAACAGATAAGCAATCTACCTGATAAAAAGTTCAAAGTAGTGGTCATAAGGATGCTCACTGAACTCAGAAGAAGAATGAACAGAATGAGAACTTCAACAAAGATTACAAAATACAAAAAACCAATCAGAGATGAAGAATACAATAACTGAAGTGAAAAATTCACTAGAAGGAATCAATAGCAAAGTAGATGATACAAAAGAACTGATCAGCAATCTGGATGACAGAGTAAAGGAAATCACCCAAGCTGAACAGGAAAAAGAAAAAAATTTTCTTTAAATGAGGATTGTTTAAGGGACCTCTGACAACATCAAGTGATCTAATATTTGCATTATAGGGGTCCCAGAAGAAGAGGAGAGAGACAAAGGGGCAAAGAACTTATTTGAAGAAATTTATAGCTGGAAACTTTCCTAACCTGGGGAAGGAAACAGACATCAGGTCCAGGAAGTACACAGAGTCCCAAAGAAATTCACAGCAACATATATTATAATTAAAATAGCAAAAGTTAAAGAATCTTAAAGGCAGCAAGAAAAAACCCACAAGTCACATACAAGAAAACCCCATAAGACTATCAGCTGACTTTTAGCAGACACTTTGCAGGCTAGAAGAGAGTGGCATGATATATTCAAAGTACTGAAAGAAAAAACCTACAACCAAAAATATTCTACTCAGCAAGGTTATCATTCAGAATGGAAGGAGCAAGAAAGAGTTTTCCAGATAAGCAAAAACTAAAAAAGTTCATCAGCACTACACCAGCCTTACTGGAAATGTTAAAGGGACTTCTTTAAGCAAAAAAGAACTGGCCCAAAATATAAGAAAATTACAAAAGAAAAAAAAAATCTCACAGGTAAAGGCAAACATACACTAAAAGTAGTGGATCAACCACAAATAAAGCTAGTATGAAGGTTAAAAGACAAAAGTAGTAAAATCACCTATATCTACAATAAGAAGTTAAAGGATACACAAAATTAAGAGGTAAAATATGACATCAAAAACATAAAACATGGTGGGGGGAGTAAATATGTAGGGCTTTTAGAATGCATTTGAACTTAAGAGATCATCAACTTAAAACAATCTGATATATACATAGGTTGTTATAAATGAACCTCATGCTAACTACAAATCAAAAACCTATAATAAATACACAAAAAATAAAGAGAAAGAAATCCAAACATAACAAGAAAATCATCGAAACACAAGGGAAGAAAGCAAGAAAAGAAGAAAGGAATAGAGAACTACAAAAACATCCAGAAACAATTAACAAAATGACAATAAATACATATCTATCAATAATTACTTTAAATGGACTAAATGCTCCAATAAAAAGACACAGGGTGTGGGGCTGGCCCCGTGGCCTAGTAGTTAAGTTTGGCGCGCTCCACTTTGGCAGTCCGGGTTCATGGGTTCATATTCCAGGTGTGGACCTACACCACTCCTCAGCAGTCATGTTGTGGCAGCGACCCATATACAATATAGAGGAAGACTGGCAACAGATGTTAGCTCAGGGCTAATCTTCCTCAAGCAAAAAGACGAAGGCTGGCACCAGATGTTAGCTCAGAGTGACTATTCCTCAGCAAAAAAACCCCAAAACAAAAAAACAGGGTGGCTGAATGGGTCAAGAAACAAGACATGTATATTTGCTGCCTACAATAGACACACTTCACATCTAAAGACACTCACACACTGAAAACGAAGGGATGGAAAAAGATATTCCATGCAAATCAAAATGAGAAGAAAGCTAGGGTAATAATAATCGTATCAGACAAAATAGACTTTAAAACAAAAACAAGAGACAAAGAAGGGCACTACATAATGATAAAGCAAACAATACAAGAGGATAAAACATTTGTAAATAGATACCTGCCCAACAGAGAAGCACTATCTAAACACATAAAGCAATTATTAATAGACATAAGGGGAGAAGTTGACAGTAACATCATAATAGCAGGGAACTGTAACACCCCATGTACATCAATGGATAGATTACCCAGACAAAACCAATAAGGAAACATTGGCCTTAAAAACACATTAGACTAGATGGACTTAATAGAGATATACAGAACATTCCATCCCAAAACAGCAGAATACACATTCTTTTCAAATGCACATGGAACATTCTCCAAAATAGATGACATGTTAGGCCACAAAACAAGTATCAATAAATACCAGAAGACTGAAATCATATGAAGCATCTTTTCCAGCCACAATAGTATGAAACTAAAAATCAATTACAAGAAGAAAAATGGAAAAAATACCTACATGCAGAGACTAAACGACACACTGCTAAACAACCAGTGTTCATTAGTAGAAGAATGAATAAAGATGATGTGGTATGTATATACACAATGAAATACTACTCAGCCATAAAAACAAATGAAATCCTACCATTTGTGACAACATGGGCAGATCTAGAGAGTATTATGCTAAGTGAAGTAAGTCAGACAAAGACGAATACTGTATGATTTCACTTATATCTGGAATCTAAAAAACAAACAAAACAAAACAGAAATAGACTCACAGGTACAGAGAAGAAATTGGTGGTTACCAGAGTGGAGGTTGGTGGGTAAAATAGGTGAAGGGGATTAAGAGGTACAAACTTCTAGTCATAAAATAAACAAGTCATGGAGATGTGACATACAGCACAGGGAATACAGTCAACAATATTGTAATAACTTTGTATGGTGACAGATGGTCAGTAGTCTTATCAGGGTGTATATGTACGTATATGTATGTTGGTAATGTATATAATTGTTGGGTCAGTATGTTTTAAACCTGAAACTAACACAATACTGTATGTCAACCATACTTTAATAAAAAAATAAAACAAAAAGAATTTTTTACCAGGTTTTTCGTCCGGTTGTACCACTTTTACTCCTAAATGAGAAAGAGATTTTCAGATAATAATGTTAAGACAGCTACCATTTACTACTATTTTAAAACTACCATTCATTTTGCCAGTACTTTAGCTCATTAGGACACCAATTAGTCCTGCAAGACAGAAGTTTTCTTCATTTTACAGATGTGGAAGTAGAGGTGTAGAAAAGTGAAGTAACTTATACAAAGTTACCCAGAGGAAAGTGGCAAAGGAGAGACTTCATGAAGCCAGGTCAGTCTGTCTACACAGCCCATGCTCATCCCCCACAGCCTGCAAAGTGTGTCTAATAATAGTGCCAACCAGTGTGCCTAATAAGGTGCCAATGACAGTACTATGCAAACTCAGGTCCAGAGAGCTAAAAAGTTGTAGACAAACAAGCTGTGCCTTCAGTGTCATTAGAAGTTCATTTCAAAGTTGTGGCCAAGTAAATCCAACAGTGCAAATCTGGGTGACTATAAAAGAGCTGCTGGAACCTGTCTCTGGGCCTATGTCTGTGTCTTAGGTAATTAACGGTGAACGTGCTGTTTCTGTACACAGCATACAGTTTCCATAGACAGCAATGTTAGGCAAAGCTCAGCCCTGTGTGGATGGATGTAATTTAGCAGATGCCAAAAATCTAATTTCTTTAACAGACGGTCATTCCATAATAACAAAACCTACCAAAAATTACTTTCAAAACACTACACGAACTCAGGAGAAAGGAGTTAAGTATTGCACAGGGGCTCACACCCTCAGATTTTGGGTTTTTACAGTCCTTACAGATATCCCTGTGAGGTAAACATGACAAGTGTTAGCCATGTTTGAAAGATGACAATTCTGAGGCATGGAGAAGTGTTATGACTGTCCATAGCTCTCTGTAAAATATTACACTGTGTTCACTTTTTTTTTTTATTTACTTCTCCTTGTCTCAGGAAAAAAATTAAGTTTGAGGGCCTTTTTATTTTTTTCCTCCCTTGTAAGCATAAGTTCTGAGGCCCTTCTGAGAAACTTGAAAGGAGTCACTGTTCAGTTTCTCTGGCCATAGAAGCTTAAGGCCCCTCAATGGCCTAACCCTCCACAACAGCCTCACACTTTTTAAATACCCATTTTCATAGTTATATCTTAAAAGTAGGTTAAATCTGTCATGATATATATATATATACTGGAAAAACACTTGAGGAACCACAAGTCTTAAGGAATGGGTACTTGGTCATAAGTTAAGAGACCTGGGTCCTTCACTCACTCATGTGATCTTGAGCAAAGTACTTAGGCTCCCCTGCATATCTAATAGTGACCATTACGTCTAAACCGCCCCTCGCCCAAACTGGCAGCTTCCCCACTGGCATGCCTAACACTGCTTACCAGGTAGTGAAAAAGGTTCTTGAATTTTCATTCCTAAGTGAGAAAGAAGTTTTCAGTGACTTACAGTTTGTTCCAGAAAGGAAAATTTTCAAACTCTTGTCTGATGAGTTCAAGTGATAACAAGCACCAAAGATCCCACTGCACTGTAGCTTTTGGCTTTCTTATGTAAAAGTTCTGGCTACATGAACCCTCATTGTGCAAATCTATGCCATGGTACCTCAGTGAGACTGTCTCTATGCCACAAGAATACTATGTTTTGTTACCTGGATTTCCTAGACACTGAAATGTTAGCCAAAGTCAACAGTCCGCTTCTGCATGAAGCTGAAGTTTCTACGGAGTAACTTTAGCTGCAGAACCTGGAAGGTGCTAGACTACATGCATCCAGGACCCAGCAGCTTGCACTTCAGCCATGTCCCCAACAGAGCTAACTTTCCTGCTCCAGGAACACAGGAATGCTAGAGAGGAAAGGCACTTTCTCTACTCTCTTCCTCAGCTAAATCTTTGTAGAATGACAGGCAGGTGGCTGGAAGGGAAATATTAATGAACAATAGTCTCATGACAATATTCTCTTAACGCCCAGGGGAATCCTTCTCACCTCATACGTGGGCCCAGAGAATAAACAGAAAGCTGTCTTACCAGGGATTTGAGTGGGTTCATGGCTCCTCATTCCTAAACGCAGAAATGAATACTGGTTAGTGTTAACTATCTTACATTGTTAGTGCTCCCTTTTGTCTACACTACTTCTATCTCCAACCCCGAAAAAAAAGGGGTGAGGGGAGAAAACAGCAACAACAAAAACACCTTTCAGTGGCTCTTTATTCTCTAACTGGACAAAGCCAGACCTCCTTAGCTGGACTCCATGAATTTCCATGATCTGGCCCAACCATATCTTCATAAGGCAGTCTTAGTACATCAGTTTTTAAATGAAACACGCACTGGGTTTAAGACTGCTTGGTTTAGCTCTACTGTCATTATAGTTAGTAGCTCTGTGATTAGACAGGCTTCTTAATCTCTCTGAGTTTCAATTACTTATTTATGCAAAAGAAATACCCTGGAGGTCTGTAGTAAGTGATGATCAAAGAAGATTCATCGTAAAAGTGCTTAGTATACTGCGTGGAACATAATAAGCACTCAAGAAACGGAGTCCCTCTGTTCTGGCTTAACTCACTCCTCACACTCTCCGTATCTTGTCATGTCCTTAGTCCTAGGAGTCCTCATGTCCCCCCCTCCTAATCTTGCAGCTAGCTTCAAAGAGCAAGTAAAAAAGATCACTTACCAGGTAAGACAGTGGACTCCTGGCTTTCCATTCCTAAAGGTGAGAATAGAAACTATGTAATTAAAAATGCAATCACCTTGAAAATTAATTTAACCTTATATATTTATAAGGCTATTTACAGTGGAAAACTCTAAAAGCTTTAGAAATGACAAGGGACATGGTAAAAGGGGAGAAGATTTAACCCACTGGTACCTAATTTATGGCAAGAACTATGGCTGGTGATCCAGCATCTCTCCTAGATTAGGCGAAACAACTCTCGTCGATTTTTTTTTTTAGATTCAATCCAAAGACTGTGACCTAAATCTGTCATGATATATTTAAAAACAAAATAAAATTTCTTGATTATATAAATAATACATTATAATTACAGATAATTTGGGAAAACACAGGAAGTTATTAAAAGTTACTCATAATCCCAGATCTCAGAGCTACTCATTCTTAATATTTTTGGTGTATTTCCTTTCAATCTCTTTGCTATGTATACGTATATGCACGTATATGTTATTTTAGCATTTTTCCAGTTTTACTGAGATATAACTGACATACAGTACTGTATAAATTTAAGGTATACAGCATAATGATTTGACTTACATATTCTGTGAAATTACCACAATAAGTTTAGTTAACATCAAGCATCTCAAATACCAAAAAAAAAAAAAGAAAAAAATATTTTTTTTCCACGTGATGAGAAGTCTTAGGATCTACTCTCTTAACAACTTTCAAATACACAATACAGTAGTATTAACTAGAGTCATGTTGTACATTATATCCCTACTATTTATTTATCTTACCAGTGGAAGTTTGCACTTTCGGCATTTTTTAATAAAGTTGATATTATATTCTATATGCTGTTTTATATCTTATTTTTATTTGCCACTCTGTATTATGTACTTTCTTATATCTTTAAATACTCTTCAAAAATATGATTTTTAAGTTGTTTGGTGTTTCATAATATGGCTAAATAATTTAATTTATTTAATACCCAACCGTTTGGACACGAGGTTATTTATAAGTTTTAGCTACATAACACTGTGCAAACCTTTTTGTACTCATTTTGTACACAAATATTTATTTCCTTAGGATAAATATCTAAAAGTGTAATAACTGGGTTTTTTAAGGCTAGCAATACGTACTATCAAACTGTCCTCCAGAAAAGTTCCAACTTATAATCTCACCAGTAATTTATGAGAGTGTTCCTGTCTCACCACTCTTGAGGACATCTGAGTAATATTATTTTAAAAACAGACAAAGAAAAACTTGGGAATGAGCTGTACTTTGCAATATACTAAATAATCAGATGGACATAGCTAATGTGTTGCTCAGATTGCTGGAAGCAAAAATAAATACACAAAATTATCATTTTAATTTAGGAAAAAACGCCACTTTTCTTATGCCCCTACCCAACACCCTAGGTCACAAGAGTTTGTGGAATAATTAGTCACACCTTTCTCTATTCATGTAACAGCTATCATAAAACAGAAAATAGTATGTTCTCTAAAAGTAGTTCCTAATGTCATGTCTCTAACTGCTCCGCTGGGATGACCTAAGGATTGTTAGGAGGCACAGAGACAGCTGCTGTGTCATCTTTATAAAGAAGTCTGACTGAAACTCAGGAGGGTCTCTGATACACCAAACTAGTAAGCTAAGGTGGGTTCTGCCTTCTTCCCACTTTTCCTTGCCATACCATGCCCACCTGCTTTACCTCTAAGGGAACTGTCCTGCAAATTGTAATAAGACCCCAGGGTTTATGAAAATGTCTTACCAGGGTCTTCAAGCACCTGATTTTTCTCATCTAAGTTATAAAAAGAAACATCAGTTTTAACAATAGAAGAACATAATTGGAGTTACTATAGTTATACTAAAAATTTTCAGGTAATATGGCCATAAAGAACCACTTGGTATATCCAGTAAACTAATGCTAGTTATTTTAAATGTCAGCCAGGGTCTAAATGCACCTTGGCTAACTGGCTGGAACCTTCCTCTGGCCCTCTCTGCTTAGAAAAACCACTGCATACAGCAAGTCTCCTGGGGATCTCAATGAGCTAGAAAAATGTCTGTCTCGAAGAGTTAGCTAAGGTCTCTGTGAAATGACCAGTAAAACCTGTGGCTGCAACAGGCCAATAAGAAGTGTTACTAAGCAAGTCCTCTGGGGCATGAAATGCTTCACATCAGGACAAGAAATATCTTCCAAACATCAAGTAAACTGCATACTTAAGGCAAGGTCAGAGACTCTTCTCTCTTCAGTGAAGAAAAACTTACTGTAATTACATCGGCCAAACACATAACAAGAAACTTAAATGCAAATAAGTAATTTGGGCCATATCACCATAAGTGGAAACTTAGGGGGGAAAAAAGCATCTAAACATCCAGATATTTTAGTTAAATGATACCAAACATCAGCATATTTGAGAGATGCAAATAACTTACTTTTCTACTGTCATCTGGATGTTTCACACAGGCTAATCTCAATGACTGAATATACACCTATACATACAAGAGGCCCTCAGACCTGTCAAGAGCAACTAGCTCTGCAGTTCCCCCATGTTATTCCCCAGGATGTTTCCATATTATTCAGATCTCCAGAGGGCCAACCTTCTCATTTGTAGGGAGGTAAATTCCCCCAGAATAGATTCTTTTTTTCCCCTTCACATCTGCCAAGTTACTGCTTCACACCTGCAAAGTACTCTTTTTCTTCAGCTAAGAATACAGTTTGCTAAACAGGAAAGAGCTACTAAATATCCATGAAAGGATTATTTTTAAAAATTAGAGCATACTTACCAGGGTTGTAGACATAGATGGGTTGAACATATTCTGAAATATAAATATCTTTTCATTTCACAGTACTATGCGCAGATGTGAATGTCAGGTTCAGTCTATTTTTAAACGCTTATTAATAATAAAGATATGAGTTGACTTACATTTAAGATATATACAATATATGGTAGTATGAGAAATATAAGTTTTCAGTCTCAAAAATAAATGGATGTGGATTCATTTTAACTACATGAAGAAGAATTAATAGAAAAACTAGCCGAGAAGACAGCTAGAAACAGATCCTTATTTTCAAACTCTTTAATAAGGAAATCTTCAAAAGGATCCACCCAAAGCACACATCAGCCCAAGGCATATTCTGGCAACTTTGGTTTAAATCTGTTGAGCCTCCCTGATAATGCTGTTCCTAAATACTTTTAGAATTACCTTCCCAAATCTTTCCCATGGTCCTCTAAGAGAGATTTTTGTTACATCCTCCTATTTTTCCCTCAGACCAAATTACCACTCTGTCTCCTCCCCAACCCCCGAGCCATATTCACTCTATTCCTTCATTAGTCTCCCAAATGTTATTTTCCCAAGATAGCAAAACAAAGGAATATGAGTCTAGTTCTGTGTATAGGAGTCACGTAGGAACATTCAGGAATCCTTACGCTCCTGGAAAGACAGGCTAGGGTGAGAGTGGCATGGTCTCTGCGTTCCCAAGACAAATGCAGTGCTTGAGAGAACAGCCGTGGGCAAGGTTGCGGATGGGGGTGGGGTGACAAGCAGGTAGCAGAGGTTCCTGAATCCTCCACCAGAAAAGGCAGTAGCAGTAGCACAATTCAGCTTTGAGAAGATGATGGCTGACACTACGACAGTATGGCAGGGTGGCTCTGACCCATACCTGTGAGAAATAACACTGATAAAATTCCCATTACAGAGATAACACTTTAAAGCATATCTTACCCACGTTCTCAACACAATTTGCAGTTTTCAGTCCTGAAACATAAAGATAAATAAAGCTTTATCAGTTAGACACAATCTCCCCTGGTAAAGATTTCAAATTGGTCTGTGGCTATCGGTAATCTAACCTGTTAGTGTGTAGTATATCAGATGCATAATTTAGCAGGATGCAAATTGCAGAACAATTACATTTTTGTATTCATAGTACAGCCACCAAACAGCAGTATGATCTTTGATAAAACATCTAACATTTCTGGAATTCAGTTTTCTTATCTGTATCTTTTACTGGGAGATTGCTTCAAATGACCTCCAAAGGTCCACAAAAAGCTAAAACTTTATGATTCTATTCTATGATTAGTCTGCAAAAGTTAGGAGAAAATTTACCTGTCTGTTCAATTAATCCTCTCTTCAGATACTAAATGTCCTCAAGAGCAAATCTACCCCTGTACTATGACAATTCCTATCCATTGGAGAAAAAGAATCTCAATCAGAACTTCAAGATCCTTGAATATATGAAAAAGATCCTTCACATTCATATAGAGAAACAGATTTGGTGTGCCCCAGAACAGTGACCTGTATGTAAGGAAATCTGCAATTTTCGGAGAACAGGAACAGGCACCTTTATAAGGCCCTAGATCCTTTTGCTGGTGATGCCCTAGAAAAAGTCATCAATGCTGTGCTGCAATGATTCCCCTGAGACTTGACTCAAAGGGGAATCTGCTGGCCTGCCCAATAAGAGTTAAGGCAAGAAGATCACTGAGTGGGTGTTTAGATTTGGTGCCAGCACAAGCCATGGAGGGCTTCCCAGAATGCCACACGTAGGTCTAGATACTCTTCTCCATGCCTGGCTAACTCGCTGATCTAATCTGGAAGTTCAGCTGAGAATGAACTTCTCCATCTAAGAGAAGTGGAGGCCCTGAGAAGGCCAGGTGTCACTATGAGATGTGCTGTTCTATAATCTGCTCTCAAATCCTGCTCCATTAGTGGAGTCTTAACCAAGAATCCAGGTGACTTAGTCCAGTTTCTACTGGTCCCGGAAATGGTATAGATCCGTTAGAAGCTGGATCGTGCCCTGAGGCTAACCTCAGGTATTTGGCTAGGCTAGAAATTTTAAAAAGAGTTCTTGAGACTATTACAAAATGTTGCCTTAACAGGAGATGAGTGCAAGTCTCACCCGACAGCTTGGTTGAGGTTAAGGTAAAGGTGAGGGGAGTTGTGGATGAGAAAGCTATAGACAGAATAAGAGAGATTCAGCCTGGGGACTAGGCACTGGGGGATTTTAAAAGCCTTTATCTCTTCTGTAGCACAAATTAGAGCATGTTTCTCAAAGTGTAGTTTTCCAATCACATACTTCAGAATCACCTGAGTGCTTATTAAAACTGCAAATTCCAGGACCCTGGGCAGGACTATTGATATAGAATTTTGGGGAATGACACCTTGTCATCTGCATTTTAAACAAGCACTCCTAGTGATTTTTATACACAGAGTTTTTGAGAGCCTCCTCAGTAGTAGAGGAGGGTATCTTTTAATGTTTAACACAGATCCATTTATACAAGACTGCATTTCTCCTCCCTATTTGACTCTGGATTTAATTTTCCATTAGCATTTTCAGCAGCAGCAAAGTAATCAAACTACTTTAGGTTTCTAAAGAAGTAGCAGGGTTAAAAATGGATGAGATCAATCCAGAAATAAATGGGAGAAGGCACAATATATAGGGAATCAAAAAGGGAACATAACCACAGATCCAGCAGTTGTAAAAAGTCACAAGATTACTATGAGTAGGCTTTTTGCCTACTTTTTGTCATGACTCTCCAACCTAGTATCTTACCGTGCAATGGCTTCTCTCTAAACTAACTTCCCATAAAGAAGGACCAACTCCCAAAAGTTCCATTGTCACATGGAAATTTTACCTCCAATAAAGAACTAAACCTGGCTCCTAGGCCTTAGACACTTTCACAAACAGGTGGCTGACCATCTATTAGAGCTGCAGTTCCCAAACAGTAGCAGAAGTGTGCCTGAATGCTATAGCAAATTCACAGGGGTACCAAGGGATATTTTAAAATGTCAACACAAACACAGTCATACTTAATGTCTGGCAGAGACTGCATGAACTACTAGCTTGAGGGAGAACGTAGTTTCAAAGTTATATCATGTTACATTCTGTTTGATGATGTCGTATATTTGCAAAGCTGGGTTTTCAGCAACCGTTGAGATAAAAAGCAAATGTATGAAGGGGCTGGCCTGGTGGCGCAGTGGTTAAGTTCGTACATTCCACTTTAGTGGCCTAGGGTTCACTGGTTCAAATCCCAGGTACAGACCTATGCACTGCCTGTCAAGCCATGCTCTGGCAGGCGTCCCACATAAAATAGAGGAAGATGGACATGGATCTTAGCTCAGGGCCAGTCTTCCTCAGCAAAAGGAGGAGGACTGGTGGCAGATGTTAGCTCGGGGCTAATCTTCCACAAAAAAAAAAAAAAAAAAACCTAATAGCTTTCAGGGGCCTGCCCCATGGCTGAGTGGTTAAGTTTGCACATTCCGCTTTGGCAGCCCAGCGTTTCACTGGTTCAGATGCTGGGCATGGACACGGCACTGCTCATCAGGCCATGCTGAGGCAGCGTCCCACATGCCACAGCTAATAGGACCCACAACTAAAAAAAAATATACTTCTAGGTACCAGGAGACTTTGGGGAGAAAAAGGAAACATAAAATCTTTAAAAAAAAAAAAAAAGCAAATGTATGTGAAAATCAATGTGGATCAGGAAATAAGGTGGTGTCTAATCTGATTCCAAGGTTTGAGAATCTGTGCAGTGTCCAACAGGTACATACACCCCATTAGCAAGTTATTGTGGTTAAGAATAAAATAACAGTACTTAAATTATGTGTATTATTTTTTCAAATGGCTACTAAGATGTTAGGACATAAATATTTATTGAGTTGTTTGACTTTACTTAAAAAATGGAACTTTTACGTGTTTCTTTTAGCCTAGGGACACTGTGAAAACAATATGACAACACTAAGGACACCATGAACCGAGAAAGTCTGAGAACCTCTGCCTTAGACATTACAAAAGTCTTACCTACTACTTTACCCAAACTACTGGCTCAATGGGGGCCTTACCTACAGACTTCACACCTGAAAAGATAGCAGAGTTCTCTAACAAAACAGCCTGCCCCCAGGTTGGGCAAATCCAATGGAATGCTACATCCACCCATTGTAATGAAGACATTCATCGCTTTGGAGGCTCTGTGTGAGGAGCTGAACTTCAGATGGTGATCTTGGCAGGGAGCACACCACTTTGGGACTGACTGAAATTTACCTTTACATACACTCATGTGCCAACACAAATGCCCTAGCTGTATGACAGGCCACTGAGACACCCAGAACTGGATTACTAAAGATAAACCCATACACAGTCCCTCTCTACAGAAACAAATTAAGCAAATACAACTCACATACTCAATCTTTACGTCACTCATGTGGATGCTCATATGAAGTGACTGCATCTAAAGAAAGCACCTGGAGACTAACACAGCAAATCAAGCGTGTGTGGCCATTATCTCTATTATAGCTTCTGGCTCTAAAGGCAAATCTATCACAGTAAGGAAATAATTTATAGAGGACCAGACCTTCAAATGAAAAATTCTACCAGAATCCCCAGTAAAGATCTTTACAGGGCTGACTGGTTTGGCTGTCTTCAGCTATTTATAAATTGCACACAAGCACACCAACCTCTGCCTTGGCTGAGTTCCCAAGCACCAGGAATTAGAGGTTGGAGAAGAGGGGGAATTGGAGGAAAAGTATATTCCTCTCCCTTTTGTGTGGGTGTGCTTGATCTGACTTCAGTGGATATATGGACATTCATATAATACTTGCTTTTACTTCAGTTAATGAATATATATTTCATATGACCTCAGCAAACAAACTTGACAGATCACACTGATCAGATCAAAAACACCAGTATATGGAACTGGATGCTGACTTTGCTACCAGCGGTTTTGTGGTCACTCTCCTCTGCCCACAGATGTCACCATGGAACGCATTATTGTGGAAAAAGGACAATTTGGACTATAATGGGGTGGGACTATGGTAGAAAGCTTCTGATGTGGCCCCTAATGATCCTGCCTCCTGGTATTCACATCCTTATATAATCCTCTTGAGTGTGGACTGAACCTACTGACTCGCTTCTAGGAAAAGGAAGACAGCAAAAGTGATGAGATGTCAGTTTCGTGATTGAGCTGCAAAAAACTGTGATGTGCTGGCACTCTCTCTTGCTCTTTCTCTTGCTCACTCGGATAAAGCAAGCAGCCACATTGCAAGATATTCTACGGAGAAGCCTATGTGGCCAGGAACAAGCAAGGCCTCCGGCCAACAGCTCATGAGGAACTGATGCCTTAGTCAACAACCCACGAGGAACTGAATCCTGCCAACAACCATGTTAGTGAGCTGGGCAGCAGATCTTCCCCAGTCAAGTCTTAGGATGACTGCAGCCTTGTGAGAGATCCACAGTCAGAAGACCCAGCTACACTACACCCAGATTCCAGACTCACAGCAACCGTGAGATGATAAATGTTGTTTTAAGACACTAAATTCTGGAGTAATTTGTTATGCAGTGATGGATAACTAATACCTATAGGTGTGAGGGTCAGTTTCATGTGTCAACTTGTCTGGGATACAGTCCCCAGTTATTCAATCAAACACTAATCTAGTTGTTGCCTTGAAGGTATTTTGTAGCTGTGACTCAAGTTTATAATCAGTTAACTTTAAGTAAGGGAGATTATCCAAGACAATCTGGTGGACCTGATTCAATCAGCTGAAAAGCCTTAATAGAAGAGCTAAGGCTTCTCAGAAGAAGAGGAAATTCTGCCTGCAGACAGCAGCTTCAGCTCATGCCTGCCCTTCCTGACAGCCTGACCTATGAATTTCAGGCTTGTCTTGCCAGCCCCACAATTGTGCTAGCCAATTCCTTGCAATTAATGACTTAATATATATTTCCTTCTGATTCTGTTTCTCTGGTTGAACTTTGATATGATAGGGATGAACAAGTCTGGTGGCTGAACATCTGGAGGACGTTCTAGGCACTAACTCATGATGTGAATTCCTCATAGTGATGGGTATGTCGCTTCCTATCTGGCCTATCTACATGGAATCTTATTGAAGCCCCAATCCCAGACAACAGCATAGAAACTTTGCTAGTCCCAGGGAAGGCTAAATAAGAGTGTCAATCAGAACCAATGAAGATACTTATGTTTAACGAACCCTCAAGGACTGGGGGTGGATTCATAAAAAATAAATCTAGATAGCCCTGTAGGTTCATCTTCTTTCTCCCTTTTGATGGCTTAGCAGAGTTGCCTCAATAGGTCTGATTAAGCTCAACAAAATAGACTGGAGCCACTGGAGTTCAGGGGCTCCTCCTTTCTAACAAGGTCACTTTTCCAGCCAGGGAACCTTGATATCCCTGCCCTCATAACTCTATTAATATGTAGAACATATATACAGCCTGGCCCCTCTCTATAGAAACTTTGTCCAAAATGCTAGATGATCTATGCCCAACTGCTCAGTAAAATAACGAGAGTTCAAGAGATGATCTGTACATTATCTCTGCTTCTAAGTAGAAATCTTATATTACATCTGCACTGTAAGGTGCAGGGAATCCCAAAACTATGGCTTCCCACCAGGTATTTATAATTCATCTCCAGTCCTCCTAACCCAAGTGCAGTTTTCTAAGGGGGTCATTTTTAACAATAAGGAATGTAGCCTGATTACACAGCTGACATTCCACCTTCATCAAGTTTTCCAGGAAAACAGTATAGAAGGTTAACCTGTGATAATTTTCCAATGAGGAAGGAGAAAGGGTTTTGTTACCATTTACTCACAATTCACTCCCATAATCTTGGAGTAATAGCAATATTAGTATCTTTGACCACAAGGAATTATATTATCTAATGGGACACGGATAATCTCCCCACTTCCTAACCAACTGAAATATATTTTTAGCTAGTTTTTGTAGGGCCTACAATACATTTTTATGTTGGAGATCATAAGCAAGTGCTGTGGTAGCACACTAAATTTAGTACAGTATAAGTGTTGTGTTTTTTTTTTTTTTTGAGGAAGATTAGCCCTGAGCTAACATCTGCTCCCAATCCTCCTCTTTTTGCTGAGGAAGACTGGCCCTGAGCTAATTTTCGTGCCTATCTTCCTCTACTTTATATGTGGGACGCATGCCACAGCATGGCTTGCCAAGTGGTGCCATGTCCGCACCCAGGATCCGAACTGGCAAACCCTGGGCCGCTGAAGTGGAACGTGCACACTTAACCATTGTACCACCAGGCCGGCCCCCTAAGTTTTTCAGCTCTTTTAGAAATATTGTCTTTTCTCATCCAGAGTTATATTCAGTCACAATGGAACAATGCTCTGATTATATTCTTCTGGCTTGAGGTTTTAAAACCCCTGGTTATTATACTTAATAGTGTTTCAAACAGCCTAGCTTTAATGATCACTTTAGGGAGTTTTTGACCTTGAGTTCCCATTAGTTATCTCTAGATGGCAGCAGAAGACATTGGTTAGATGCCAGTTTAGAGTTAAACCAACACGATCAAGTGCCTGACTGTCAGAGTTCTCCAAACAAACAGTACAAGTGAGCCTCCACAAAGACATCTGTGGTTGAACATTAACATGCTATGTAGCCTCTGCCTGACTTTGTGGGCAAGTCCACAGAGGTGTGTCCATTCCTCTGCCCTCTTCTTCAATGGTGCTCGTAACGCACTACCCCACGCTGGTCTGAGCCCTGGCTCATTCTGAATCAACCCAATGGCTCCACCTCTTTTGTTTATCATAATCCTACTCACAAACATGGACTCTGTGGGCTCCACTGCCCATCTGTGTCCATCAACCACATACTAGTTACTGATCTGGCCTGTAGCTACTGCAGCCAGGGCTTCTGTATAACCAATGCCTCCAAAAATGGCATTTGACTGAATGTATCAGGAGCACCAAAAGTGGTATCATTTTGTCAGCCTACCTACAACTGGGTTTCTGGCTGTGATGTGCTGGTAAAGTTGAACAGATTCTGAGGTTGGGGATGGGGTCTTCATTTAACCGTGGCCAATTTCAAGCTACTGTAATGTATGAGGAATTGGGAAGAGATGCATGCCTACAATCAGGTCCCATCAGCTAGTACAACTGGCTCCAAGTGACTTGGGTTTTGGTCAAGTCTAATGTAGGGTTGGTGAGGGGAATGGGCACTTTTCCTCTCAACGCAAATTTACTTACTCCAGTCTTCATCTGCCCTCTCAAGGTGAACAGTTAGTCTCACTCACTTGCAACTCAGGGCCAGTACTGGGATGAGGCAAATGAGGTGTCTAGAGTGCAAAATTTAAGTAAGCACTCACTCTTAGGATCATGCAAGTACAGAATGTGCAAGTGTACAACCCTGAGAGTGAGGACTTCCTTAAATTTGTGTCCCAGGCACCTCAATGGCCACACAGTTTCTGCCATTAAATCATAAGTGGATCAGCCCCTACCCAAGCATGATGTCTCATCAGCACTTCTCTACCTCTTCTTTTTTATCTCATAGTGCCTTGGCCACATTGAGTCAAGGTCTAGAAGCCTATCTCACTCCCGAGGCACTACTGCAATACTCACTCTGCTTGACCAGCAGCCATAGTTTGGGGTTCAGCTAGACAATCACACCTGTAACACCCAAAAACGCATTCCCTCACCTGTTTACTCAGTTTTACGGAAGAACGCAAGGCAGGGAACACAGCATACCGTTTAGCAACAGGGCAGCATCAGTATATCCCTTCAATACAAGTCCTCACAGCAGTCCAGGGCTGTTTTTAGTCCCCAGAATGACAGCTCAGGTATAAGGAAACAAGATTAAACAGGTTAGTGCAGGAACCATCCTAGCTTAGCAGCTTCAGGCCGCATATGGAAGAAAATGTCTCTTATACCAGTAATTCCAGGACTCAGCAAGAACACCTGGGTAGGTCACATCACATTCAGGAATGCCCACAGCTATGGCTTCCCCCTAGGTATTTATAGTTCATTCACAATCCTCCCAGCTCAGATGCACTTTACCAATGAAGGGTTATGTTTACCATTAGTCAGTGTTGCATCACTACACAGCTATCATTCCAACTTTAGTAGATTTCAGAGAAACGGTGCTAGAAGATCAACAGAAGGCTATTCTCATAGGAGGAAGGAGAAAGGATTTGTTAACCCTTTAATCATATACACCAAGGCACATCATCATCAAATTTCAGAATGTTGTGGATTAAGAAAACATCCTAAAACATTCTAGAGGAAAAAAAAAGTCTCATTCAAAGTTTTAGTAATTAGAACAACTTCACTTTTCAACAGCAGTACAAGAAACTAGAAGACAATGGAGAAACATCTCCAAAATTCCAAGGAAAATAAATTCCGAAACAGAAATATAAATCTACACAAACTATTATTCAAGCTTAAAGGTAAATTTTTCAGACATGCAAAGTCTTAGAAAATTTGCCTCCATGTCTCTTTTCTCAGAAAACTTCTGGAAGCCTCTACTCCTGTCAAACAAAGGAGTAATTCAAGAAAGAGGAGGAAATCCAAGATATACGGGATTCCTCACAGGGGAGAAGCAAAACCAACTCTGAAAATAGTAGTGAGGAGAGATTTCAGGACATGTGGCAGGGCTAAAGAGCATACAATAGAGAAGGATGATGGGGGGGATTCAGAAGGATTACATAGAGAAAAAAAATGAGAATATGTTATGTCTGAATGTATTAAGAAGAGATTTATATTTCTAAGGACTTGGGGGTGAACTATGGATGGGATATAGAAAACTAAGGAAACAAAAAAAGTCATACAACTAACAACCCCGGGGTAAAAGAGGTACTTAAAAAGGTACTAGTCCCTACTACACTAGCAAGAATCAGAAGGGGGAAATGCACAAATATTGAGGTGATTATCAGATACTTTTGGTTTACTGATTTAATAGCTATTTCTCATTCCTTTCTCCCTTGTCTTCCCACACTATGGAGGTTGGAAAAGCTAATTACCCCCTTTCCAAGTTTTTCTTGCAGTTTTAGATGACCAAATAGCTGTTCCGGTCAATGATACATAATCAGAAGTCTACTAGGAGTTTCTGGGAAAGCTTTTACTTTCCTGATTAAAGAGGAAGATTTGGCTGTCATCCCCCTTCCCTTGGTTTTTGTCTTGAACATCGATTGATGCCTATAGCTGCAACGGTCACACTCAAACGTGAACCAACCAACCAACATGCTAAGACTGGTGGAAGAGAAAGACAGAGCCTGAGTCACTGATGATGTAGCTGAGCCACTGTACCAACTCTGGACAGCCTAGCTCTAGACTTCTTATTAAATGATAGCTATCAGGCAGGTTTTCTGTTACAGCTGAACGCAATAAAGAATTTCTAACTAATGAAGGTATATGAGAACTAAATACTCATTCTCTATAATGGGAAGTCAATAGATGATGTCTAAAAATTTAAAAATCAAGAAATAACATGCTGAAGAATGTTATTTACTTAGAAACATGCCAGTAAGTTCCTGAAAAAAACAGCTAAAAGAATTAAAATGGATGCCACTGAGGAGTGGGAATTGGGGATAGGGAAGAGTGAGGCAGGGGGCTGCTATTTTTCATTGTAAGCCTTCTAAGTAGGCAACTAAAAGTGTTTCCAGCCATTGCCAAAAGACCCTGCGGGGCAAAATTGTCCCTGGGTGAAAACAATTGCCTTATCGTACTGTTTGTTTTAACTTTCAATAATATTGTAGATGTATTATTTTGATAAGATTAAATTACAGAAAAAGAAACTAACAGAATGAAAGGAACTAGACTGAGATCACCAATGTCATTTCTCCTTTCAAACACCTCTCAATTTCCTTCTTGATCTCTCCATGGGCCTAAGAATTCCACTTCTTCCCTCCCAGACAAGTACAGACAGAACAGACACTTACCACCTAGAAACGCACACTCGTAATGGCTGCAGGTCTTGTTTGTGCTTTGAAGGATAAGGTTATTGCCAGGCCCATCCTGTGACACATGAAAAACCTCATTCAGAGGTATTAAGATAATTCTTTCACTTTCTTTATCGAAGAACTTTTCAACGGCAACTCCAAAGCATGTGTGAATGGTTAACAAAATGTGCTGGTCATCAGTAGTTTGAGGTTTGGCTGAATACGCCAAGGTGAAAAGGCCAAATCTGGCTTGATTTGTGTCTCCAAATGTAAATGAAGTACCCTGGCTTCTGATATACACCACAGTTTTGTAACTGTCCTCACAAGGTCTTCTCAGCAACTGCAGGGCTTTTGTCAGGTAAAAATGAAAAGCTTTGAACTGGAAGCCATAGATATAATCTTTTCGAGACTGACCAGCCATCTTTACAGCTTCACTGAACAGATGGTAAAAGTGAGTTTGCTCTTGAGCTTCAAAAATATATGCCATCAGAGCTATTCCATGGTCATCCTTAAAACTTTTAGGGAGAAAGATCTGAGTCTTCTGGACTTCCCATTTGGCTTTTGCATTTTCCCACACATCCGCCAAGAGCTGATGGCTTGCTTTTTCCTCCTGGAGCAGTTGGGGAACATATTTGATTTCCATCCTGTCAGTACATGTCAGGTATTCATCATCAAACGCATTATCTGCCATGTCTAATATTTCAGCTTTCACCTTCAAAGGAAAAGGAGATTAATACTCTTGAAATAAGATATTTGGTATATATCATTTTCTCTCACATTACTGACCCTACCCTCTCGTGCCCTGCCAAGAATCTCTCCCTTGTTTATAATCAACTTTGGATATGTTTTTTATGTAGGAAGTACACTCCATTACCATTGATAACTTCTCTCAGCTGTGACCTATTTTTATGAAAGAGTAAATGTTAGTGGATGAGAAGCATGGGTATGATTACGCCTGTAACTCATCCAACTGAATCCTTAGTGCAGAGCAAAGAATGAGTGTGAAACTGAAAAAATGGGTCGCAGTCCTGGCTTTGAATGATATTCTTAGCTATTCAAGACTGTTGAGTGAATTTGAAATATCATATGTGACATACTGTACATAATATATAAATACAAAATGGCAAGTATTACCCTTTTCTTTTAAGGACTCCTCCTGCCTTGTCCATGTGGTTTGGGTAGGACTGATTCTGCACCTTCAGCAGGCTTAACAACCAGAGCAATCTCGGGGGGAAAAGGGCTCTTTCTTCCTCTACAACCATAGCTCTAAGTATAATATTGGCTTGGGGCACCAACAGTTATCCTTTTAGTCCCATGGAGAATCCTATCTGCAAATAAACTGAATAAAGAGGCTTGCAGAGCTGAGAGGTGGAAACAGAGATGAGGGCCTGATAATATTACTTAAGGCCCTGGAACTAGCCGTACCTGAAGACTGTATTTTACCTCAGGCATAAGAATCAATTGCTTCCCTATTTGCCTGACCTAGTTTGAATTGTGCTTCTGTCACATACAACTGAAAAAGGTCTAATGCATCTTTAAATGATACACATAACATAAGAAGCAGGGTGGTGTAACATAATTAACACCAGCTTGGAGCCAGACAGATCTGGGTTCAAATTCCACTTCTGTTACTAACTAGGTACTAACTAGGTACGGGAAAGTTATTCAACATTTCTGAGCTCAATTTTTTCATCTAAAAAACAAGGATAAAGTGAGGAAATATCTTCCTTGTAGGATTGTTATGAGGATTAAATGATATAACGAATACATGCAAAGCCCTTAACCTCATGCCTGGCACATATCAAGCCTTCAATAAACTGTAGTTTTTATTTCATGAAAGTATATATGTATTACACTGTAAGTTCCTCAAGGGCAGGATCTCTGTCATATTTATGTTTTGAATTCCAAGCACCTAGCATAGTAACTGGCAATATATTCAACTGAACTAAATAAGCACCCTATACTCTGGCCTATGGATCAGAAAATAGGATGAGCATGGGGCTGGCCTGGTGGTGTAGTGGTTAAGTTTGTGTGCTCCACTTCAGTGGCCCAGGGTTTGTAGATTCGGATCCCAGGTGCAGACCTACACATCGCTCATCAAGCCACACTGTGCCGGCGTCCCACATGCAGTGTGGAGGGGGACTGGCACAGATGTTAGCTCAGGGACAGTCTTCCTCAAGCAAACAGAGGAAGACTGGCAACAGCTGTTCATTCAGGGCCAATCTCCCTCACCATTGAAAAAAAGAAAAATAAAGTAAGATGAGTAAATCTGCCAAGGGATACCATTTAAGGGTTTCTACAAATAAAAGGATAATGCCTGCCACACCATTCTCTTTCCACTACTCTATCCTTGTATGGAACACTGGTTGCATAAGCTGCAACCTCAGTTGGAGACTTTATAGAGACACTTAGCCAGGAGCTGTTTAAGTTGCAGTTTCCACGTGAATGATTCTTAAAAAGGGTGTGTGTTGGGTGGGGGAGAATCAACTTAAAAAAGCAAAATAAAACTTGATTCCATATCCCACACTACCTATCCCCTTCCCACTATCTCTCTTCTCCCCCTCACAAACTTCTTGAAAGAGATGTCTATCCTTGCTATCTCCATTTCAATTCCACTCATAACTCAACCCTCCACCTAAACAGCTCTAAGGGGACATTTCTTCTTACACTCCTTTGCAGATCCAACATATTCTAGTTGACTATTAAATGTTGGAGTTTCTCAAGGCTACTTTATTTTCTAACTCTCAACTCTACACTTAGGCGATTATATACATGCCCATAGTTCAATTATCTTCTAAATACCTCTAACTCATCCCTGTAAATACCAGACCTGTATACCAAATGCTTAATAACTCCACTTGAATTACTCAAAGATACTTCAAACATAACAGTCTAAGACCAAATTTATAATCTTACTGTCTACAATGACCACCACCAACTTGTCCTTATATAAACCATCTGTTCATTTGTGAAGTTTCCCTAGCTATCTCCTTCTCAGTCACCCACTGTAGCCACTCCATTACTAAGGCCTAACAAACTTGTCCAAAGTGCTTTCTGTATGCTAGGCACTAAGTGTTGAAATATATTAACTCATTTAATCTTCAAGGCAAGCTGTGAGGTAGGTACCCCTATTAATCCCTTTTTTAAGGATGAGGAAACTAAGACACAGATTGAGTAACTTGTCTGGAATTAAAATTTGAACCCAGACAACCTGACTCCAGAGTCTGTCCTCTTAACCAAAATGTTCTGTTTCCAATGATGAAGACCACTGACATTTAGGTAGCACTTTTAAGAGTTTAACTTTGTCTTCATAACAACCCTTATGAAAGGCTGGGCAGACAATTCAGAACACCATTTTACAAATGAAGGAACTGTGCCAGCATCAGAAACTGTCTTGATTACCAGCCACAGAATATTCCGCCAGGGAAGTCATTGAGATCTCTGAACTCCTGGGTCTGTAGGTCAGTTTCCTGAAGTGTGAATTTGAGTTTCAGGAGATCAAATCACTGCCATCTCCTAGCCAAGAAATGCACTTTCCTCTACAGCACAGAATGTACCAGAGAGCATCCTGAGCACCAAAGCCTGATTTATCTTCAAGACTTCAACATATTATAAGACATCATATCCTGAAATCACCTCCCACATTCCTCACATCATATCAAAGTTGATCCAATATGTTCCTGTCTTTTCCCTATGCCTCTAACCAGTCTCCACATGTCTAATTTTAGACATCAAGTCCTTCTGGCCCAAGGCCACAGTTGATTGTGTGTTCTGTACAGTGAGTGCCTTGAGCAGTGAAAAAGCTCACAAATACCACCACCATTCAGGGGCAACTGAATGGACATTAAGGGACAGGAACAAAAGGCTACATGAACGCACTGATCATATTTTCTTCCTCTGATTTATCCACTGAAACAAAAGCCCATACTGATGAAATTCAATTACCAAAAATTTATTACAAAAATATGGAAACAACTTAAATGTTCAAGAAAAGAAATTGGTTAAACAAATTATGGAACATTCATAAAACAAACACATGAAAATTATGTTGCAAAAGAATATTAACAATGCAAATCAAAACCACAGTGAGATACCACTTCACACCCATTAGGATGGTTCTGATGATAAAAAAAGAAAGGAAAATAATCAGTGTTAGCAAGGATGTAGAGAAACTGAACCCTCATACACTGCTGATGGGAATGTAAAATGGTGCAGCCACTGTGGAACACAGTTTGGCAGTTCTTCAAAATGTTAAACATAGGGGCCAGCCTGGTGGCGCAGCAGTTAAGTGCGCACGTTCCGCTTCTCAGCGGCATGGGTTTCACCGGTTTGGATCCCGGGTGCAGACATGGCACCGCTTGGCACGCCATGCTGTGGTAGGCGTCCTACATATAAAGTAGAGGAAGATGGGCACGGATGTTAGCTCAGGGCCAGGTTTCCTCAGTAAAAAGAGGAGGACTGGCAGTAGTTAGCTCAGGGCTAATCTTCCTCAAAAAAAAAAAAAGTTAAACATAGAGTTACCATACAACCCAGCAATTCCACTCCTAGCTAATATCCAAGAGAATTGAAAATATATGTTCACACAAAAACTTGTCATGAAAGTTCATAGCAGGACTATTCATTCATAAGAGCCAAAAAGTGGGAACAACCCAAATGTCCATCAACTAATGAATGGATCAACAAAATGTGGCATAACCATACAAGAGAATATTATTCAGCTATAAAAAAGAACAAAGTACTAATAAATGCTACAACATGGATGATCCTTGAAAACCTTATGTTAAGTGAAAGAAGCCATACAAAAGGCCAGATATTGTATACTTCCATTCAGATGAAATGTCCAGAATAGGTAAATCCATAGAGAAAGCAGATTAGTGGTTGCCAGGGGATGCAGGAAAGAGGAAATTGGGACTGACTGCTAATAGCTAAAAGGTTTCTTTTTGGGGTGATACGAATGTTCTGTAATGAGATACTGGTGATGGTTGCACAACGTAGCGAATATATAAAAACCACAGAATTGTGCACTTTAAAATGGTGAATTTTTATGATATGTGAATTATACCTCAATAAAAAAAATCACAGTACAGTATAGGCGAGAGAATACACAATGATTCTAAAGAAAATGGATGCGAATATTAAATTCAAAAATGGATAAAATTTTAAGAAATTAATCTATTTAAAGTAGGCACTTTAAATCAGGGGACAAATACTCAGTTGTGATATGACAGTTAAGAATGTGGAGGAAAAAAACCAAGTGAGATATCAGTCTCACATTTCACACAAAAATATGTTACAGAATGTTTAAAGATTCAACTGAAAAATAAAAGCATAAAAGTTCTATGAGAAAAAAAGAATACTGAATGTGAGAAAATGGTCATTATATAGTTTAATAGAAAACTTGTAACCAAACACTACAGTGTTGTCTTATTTGGAGAAAAACACATTTTCAGAATATTTAATGACTGAGACATTTCTAGCACAATATTAACTTAAAAAGCAAGGTAAAAAAATACTACGTACAGTGTGAACCCATTTTTGTAAATTAAAACACACACATAAAAAGCTGAAAAGACTATACATGAACAGACAACAGATTAAGAATCTTTCCCTCTGAGTGGAAGGACTGTGGATAATTCTTGCTTTCCTCTTTTTGCTTAAGTTTAATTTTTTCAACTTTCTACAGTTAACCTGTATCAAATGTGGAAAACGAAAAGATAAAAGTTACTTGTAAAAAACTGATTCACCTATTCTGTCTGCTCTCATTTCCATCATCAACCTACAAAGAAACCTCAGGCAATGTTATATCAAGAGTTCCCATTCCAGTGACCACATGCTTTCCATTCCCAACATTACCTGGAAGATGTCCACTAGAATCATAGCTGCTAGCACCATGCTGACCATTTCAAAATGTCCTGTCTTCATTTTTCTCTCCTAAATTAAAATGAAGAAATTCCAATTTAGTAGACTTAAAAAAGAGGTTTAGGGAAGTGGAGAGGATGACATACTATAAATATTTTCATTCTAGATGACAGTGGGTATCGTGATGGTCAGAAAGTGATTATCAACAAATTTCCAATGGCTGGAAGGGCCATTAGATTTTCTCTGGTGGTCTAACACCTTCATTTTAAACATAACAAAAGTTCAGAGAACTTCTGCAATTTGCTCAAGATTAAATCTGTCCATTTCCAGTCTCTTCCAGATACGTCATCTGTTCCACCATGGTCATCAGTAGTCATATTTTCTTTCTATCTCTAAATCTATTCTCAGCATACACAGGAAATAACACAAACTGAAAAACAACCATTTCAATCTGGTCCCCTAGCTCCCAGTTTCCAAGAATTCTACAGGAGTTAGTGTCCAAGCACATCATCCATTCTTCTATCCTCTTTGCAAACCAAGTCAAACTCATGTGGGTAGTACGGAGATGATGAAACCAGTAGTGGTTCAAACCAGTTATCCAAGGGGGCCTCCTCCTCCCAAATATTCACATTCAAGAGAAGCCCAAGGATAAAACCAGTGTCTTGAATAACTTTCTGAAGGCGGGAATGAGAATAAGAAGGAACTGGGTAGGCAGCAATTCTAGTAAGATTATACAACTCCACTGGCTGAATGCCCAGTATTCACCCCAATGTTTATGAGACTGAAAGGGGTAAACAAAAGGTAAGAGGCCCTCAAGGGCTGAAGCTGTCCCAGAGCCATTAACCAATTCAATTAAAGGTTGGTCTACAATTCCTTTCACATACCTACAACAAAGTTGATATCACCAGAACTGAACTGAAATATCTATTTTATCCTACCAATCACCATATTCTGGCACCTGAAAATGGGAAAGGAGATAGTCCTCCCATTGGCCCCAGATTCCCATCTTTATTCAGGAGCAGTTCCTTTCACTAAAGATACTGAAATATACTACCAAAATGCCACCCTTGTGTTAAACTTCCTTTTCTTAAAAAGATTTGGAATATAATACTTGACAGATAACTGTCACAAGGCAGTACGTGGCAAGCAAGCTCTGAATCAGGGTTTTCTTGAAAATTCTTGACTTCCATAGGCTCAGTGTAAATAAATCAAAATGTTTACCTGGCTTTTCTGACTGTGGAGGAGGTTTAAATGATGCTAGGTCTCAAACTGTTCCCCCACTCTCTCAGTTGTGGTGAGCGTGTCTTCAGGATGGGAGGTTGTTGACAGTGAGAGCTGAGAAGGGAATGCTTTTCTTTTTATAAACACCCCCAGCAGTAGCTTGGCAGTGGCACATTACCCCATTTGTGTTCTGCTATTTATATCTGGCCCCCACAGTATCCCTTGGAATCACTGCTGTTAACACATGAAATCTCCAAGAGGCTTGTAAAGCCACAGCAATTCCCTCTAACCACACAGCATGTTCAGTTCTGAGCTCTCAGGTCTGGGCTTCTCTCAGAGTCATCACTTCCCATTCGTAACCCTTTGACTCTGAGATGTCAAACTAAAGCAAGGATTTCACCCTAGCTAGATGGTTCACATAACTAAGGAGACTTGCTGTGTTAATCGCTGGCAATGGTGATGGCTATCACCATTCCCTCAACCAGCTTACTGTATTTCAGGTATTGTGCCAGGGTGCAGGGATACACAAGCAAGTAAAACAAAGTACTGAAATGCACTCACAATCTGATAAAAGACATGAATGTGCATACTTAACCAGAATACATGTAAGGAATCTGAAGTGTAGACAAAGTTTAGTGAGAACAGTAAGAAGGGAAGGTTTGGTAATATCTGCAACTAAACCTCTCTTTTGAGTAAGATACATATAGTAAATATATTGACTGCAATGCTGAAGAACACAGAGTTCACTGATTATGGATAAAAACCATAAAACGTCCTAGGAAATTCATACCTATGTGCATCAAAATACATTAATAGATGGTATTAGATAGCAGCACTATTCTTAATAGCTAAAAACTGGAAACTATCCAAATGCCTATCAACAACTGAATGGACAAATTTGTGGTATATTCATACAATGGAATTTTGTATAGCATTGAAAATGAATAACCTCTAACCATATATAACAAATATGGATAAATCTCACAAACAAAATGTTGAGCAAAAGAAGAGACACAAATATATATATACAGCATAATTTAATTTATATAGAGTACAAAATCAGGCAAAACACATCTCTGGCACTAGATACCAGAATAGTTGTTACTCCGAATAGGAAGTAGTAACTACAAGGGGCACAATGGGAGTACTGGGGATGCTAGTTGGGTTCTGCTTTCGTTTCTGGGTGTTGATTACTCTGATATATTCAGTTTGTGAAAATTCACCAAGCTACATATTCATGTGCATTTTTCTCTATGTATGTGAGTACATACATACATAATTAATCAATGAAATGTTTTAACTTCTCATGAAGTACATTCACTTTTACAAAACCCATCTCTACTCTTCAAAACCTCTAACTTCTTCCTACATCACTGGCTAAGCAATTTAAGATTAAACACACTAAACAGACTCCCATTAACAGTATTATTTTAAAAAAATGGAGTTGAGGGGCCAGCCCTGTGGCCTGGTGGTTAAGTTTGGCATGCTCCGCTTCAGTGGCCTGGGTTCTGTTCCCAGGCACAGACCTCCACCATGCATCAGCGGCCATGCTGTGGCGGCAACCCACGTACAAATTAGAGGAAGATTGGCACAGATGTTAGCTCAGGCCAAATCTTCCCAAGCAAAAAGACCCAAATGGAAATAGATTAGAAAGGAAAAGAGGGTTTGCACACGTTTTCAGGCCTTATGCTCATGCTGCCCTGATTTTAAGTCCCAGGCACATGGGCCTACAGGGAATGCAGCAGTGGGGTTTTCCTGTCTTTGGCCCCTTAAAGCCTATCAAATTCATCTATATATCACATAAAAGACTGAATCAACTAAAGAGAACATAACAAACACTGCAGGAAGTTCAAGGCAAGATTGGCCTTGTTTATTCCCAATATACTTTTGCTCTGTTTCTGATTTCTTCCAGTTTTTAACTTTGTTTTATTGAGGTATAACTGATATACACTATATTAGTTTCAGGTGTACAACATAATGATTTGATATTTGTATATATTGTGAAATGATTATCACAATAAGTCTACTTAATATCCATCACCTTACATAGTTACAGATTTTTTTTCTTGTGAAGAGAACTTTTAAGACATATTCTCTCAGCAACTTCCAAATATGATGCAATACAGTATTATTAACTATAGTCACCATGCTGTACATTATTTCCCCATGTCTTATTTATTTTACAACTGGAGTTTGCACATTTTGATTCCCTTCACCCATTCCACCCCCCCCCCCCATGCCCTCTGGCAACCACAAATCTGTTCTCTGTATCTATGAGCTCGGCTTTTTTGTTTTTTAGATTCCACATGTAAGTGAATTCATATGGTATTTGTCTTTCCCTGTCTGACTTATTCCACTTAGCATAATGCCCTCTATGTTGTCACAAATGGCAAGACTTCATTCTTTTTTTATGGCTAAATAATATTCCATGCATATATGTATACCACAACGTCCTTATCCATTCATCCATCGATGGACATTCGGGTTATTTCCATACTTAGTGATTGTAAATAATGCTGCAATGAACATGAGGATACATATATCTTGTCAAGTTAGTGTTTTCATTTTCTTCTGATAAATACCCAGAAGTGGAATTGCTGGATTGTATGGTAGTTCCATTCTTAATTTTTTGAAGAACCTCCATACTGTTTTCCATAGTGGCTACACCAATTTACATTCCCACCAACAGTACATGAGGGTTCCCTTTTCTCCACATTCTCACCAATATTTGTTATTTCTGGTCTTTTTAATAATAGTCATTCTAACAGGAGTGAGGTTACATATCATTGTGGTTCTGATTTGCATTTCCCTGATGATTAATGATGTTGACATCTTTTCAAGTACCTGCTGGCTTTCTGTATGTCTTCTTTGGAAAAAATGTCTATTCAGATCCTCTGCACATTTTTTAACTGGATTGTTTGGCTTTTTGCTATTCAGTTGTATGAGTTACTTAAAGACTTTGGATATTAACCTCATCAGATATATGACTTGCAAATATTTTCTCCCATTCAGGAGGGTGCCTTTTCATTTTGTCAATAGTTTTTCCTTTGCTATGGAGGACCTTTTTAGTTTGATGTAGTCCCACTTGTTGATTTGTGTTTTTTTTGCCTTTGCTTTTGGTGTCAAATCCAAAAAATCATTGCCAAGGAGCTTACCACTTATGTTTTCTTCTAGAAGTTTTATGGTTACAGATCTTACATTCAAACTTTTAATCCATTTTGAGTTAATTTTTTTGTATGATGTAACATAGTGATTCAGTTTCATCCTTTTGCATGTATCTGTCCAGTTTTTCCAATACCATTTATTGAAGAGACTATCCTTTCCCCACTGTATATTCTTGGCTCCTCTGTCATACATTAATTAACCATATATGCATGGGTTTATTTCTGGGCTCTCTATTCTGTTCCATTGATCTACGTCTCTGTTTTTACGCCAATATCATAGTTTTGTAATATAGTTTGAAATCAGAGAGCATGATGCCTCCAATTTTCTTTTTCTTTCTCAAGATTGCTTTGGCTATTCAGGATCTTTTGTGGTTCTATACAAATGTCAGGATTGTTTGTTCCATGTCTATGAAAAATGCCACTGGAAGTTTGATAGGGATTATACTGAATCTGTAGATTGCTTTGGGTAGTATCAACACTTTAACAATATTAATTCTTCCAATCCATGAGCACAAAACATCTCTCCATTTATCTGTGTCATCTTCAATTTCTACAGCCAATGTCTTATACTTTCCAGTGTATGGGTTTTTCACCTCCTTGGCTAAATTCATTCCTAGGTATTTTACTCTCTTTGATGCAATTGTAAATGGGATTGTTTTCTTAACTTCTCTGACAGTTTGTTATCAGTGTACAGAAACACAACAGATTTCCATATATTGATTTTGCATCCTGCAACTTTACCGAATTCATTTATTAGTTATAACAGTTTTCTGGTAGAGTCTTTAAGGTTTTCTATATGTATCATGTCACCTGCAAACAGTGATACTTTTACTACTACTTTTACAATCTGGATGCTTTTTCTTTCTTTTTCTTGCCTAACTGCTGTGGATAGGAGTTTCAATACTATACTGAATAAAAGTGGTGAGAGTGGACATCCTTGTCTTGTTCCTGATTTTAGAGGAAAAGCTGTCAGCTTTTCACCATTGAGTATGATGTTAGCTGTGGGCTTGTCATATATGACCTTTCTTATGTTGCAGTATGCTCCACTCTGTTGGGAGTTCTTATAAAAAATGGACGTTGAACTTCGTCAAATGCTTTTTCTGCATCTATTGAGATGAATATATGATTTTTATCCTTCATTTTGTTAATGTGATGTCTCAGATTGATTGATTTGTAGATGTTGAACCATCCTTGCATCCCTGGAATAAATCCCATTTGATCATGGTAGACCCTCAGTGTATTGTTGAATTCAGTTTACCAGTATTATGTTGAGGATTTTTGCATCTATGTCCATCAGGGATTTTGCCTATAATTTTCTTTTCTTGTGGTGTCCTTGTCTGGTTTTGGTACCAGGGTAATGCTTGCCTTGTAAAATGAGTTTGGAAGTGTTCCCCTCTGTTCTATTTATTGAAAGAGTCTGAAAAGGACTGGTGTTGTTTATTTGTGGAACGTTTGACAGAATTCATTAGTGAAGCCATCTGGTCCTGGGCTTTGGTTTGTTGGTAAATTTTTAATTACTGATTCAATCTCCTTACTGTTAATTGGTTTGTTCAGATTTTCTATTTCTTCCTGATTCAGTCTTGGAAGGTTGTGTTTTTCTAGGAATTTATCCATTTCTTCTAGGTTGTCCGATTTGTTGGTGTATAATTGTTTGTAGTAGTCTCTTATGATCCTTTTGTATTTCTATGGTATCAGTTGTAACATCTCCTCTTTCATTTCTGATTTTATTTGAGTCCTCTCTCTTTTTTCTTGGTGAGAACAGCTAAAGGTTTGTCAATTTTGTCTATCTTTCCAAAGAATCAGCTCTTAGTTTCACTGATCTCTTGTCCTTTTATAGTCTCCATTTATTTTTGCTCTGATCTTGTTATTTCCTTCCTTCTACTAACTTTGGGCTTTCTTTTTCTTCTTTTTCTAGTTCCTTGCGGTGTAAAGTTAGGTGGTTTGAGATTTTTCTTGTTTCTTGAGGTAGGCATTTATCGCTATGAACTTCCCTCTTAGAACTTTTTTTTTTTAACATCCCTTAAGTTTTGCTATGTAGTATTTCCATTTTCATTTGTCTCAAGGTATTTTTTATTTTGCTTGCTTTCTTTCTTGACCCACTGGTTGTTCAGTAGCATGCTGTTTAATCTCCACATATTTGTGAATTTTCCAGTTTTCTTTGCATAATTTCTAGTTTCATATCATGTTTAGAAAAGATGCTAGCTATGATTTCAATGTTCTTAAATTTGTTAAGACTTGTTTTGTGGCCTAACATATAATCTATGCTGGAGAATGTTCCATGTGCACTTGAGAAAAATGTGTATTCCTGTTGCTTTTGGATGGAATCTTTTGTATATATCCATTAAGTCCATCTGGTCTAAAGTGTCATTTAAGGCTGATGCTTCCTTATTGATTTTCTGTCTGTATCATCTATCCATTGATGTAAGTGGGATATCAGTGTCCCTACTATTATTGTACTGCTGTCTATTTCTCCCTTTTTGTTGTTAGTGCTGTCAAGTCAATTTCAACTCCTAATGACCCTGTGTAGAGCAAAGCAGAAAGTCCAGTCTTTTTGTGCCAGCCTCTTACCTTCTGGCACTATCTCAGACAATGCTCTGCTGCTATTCAGAGTTTCCATGACCAATTTTTTCGGAAGTGGGTAGCCAGGTCCTTCTTCCTGATTTTTCCCTTTAGGTCTATTAATATTTGCTTTATATATTTATGCGTTCCCATGTTAAATGCATAAATATTTACAAATGTTATATCCTCTTATTTGATTGACCCCTCTATTGTTATGTAATTCCCCTCTTTGTCTCTTATTACACTCTTCATTTTAAAGTCTATTTTGTATAATATAAGTACAGCTACCTCAGCTTTCTTTTGGTTTCCATTTGCATGGAAATATCTTTTTCTTTTTTTTTTTTTTTTTTTTAAGATTTTATTTTTTCCTTTTTCTCCCCAAAGCCCCCCGGTACATAGTTGTGTATTCTTCGTTGTGGGTTCTTCCAGTTGTGGCATGTGGGACGCTGCCTCAGCGTGGTCCGATGAGCAGTGCCATGTCCGCGCCCAGGACTCGAACCAACGAAACACTGGGCCGCCCGCAGCGGAGCGCGCGAACCCAACCACTCGGCCACGGGGCCAGCCCGGAAATATCTTTTTCTAACCCTTCACTTTCAGTGAGTGTGTGTCCTTCTGTCTGAAGTGAGTCTCTTGCAGGCAGCATATGAGTCTTGTGTTTTTTTTTTCCATTCAGCCATTCTACGTCTTCTGATTGAAAAACTTAGTCCATTTACATTTAAAGTAATTATTGATAGGTATGTACTTACTGCCATTTTGTTAATTGTTTTCTGGCTGTTTTGTAGTTCCTCTGTTCCTTTCTTCTCTTGCTTTCTTCCATTGTGGTTTGATGACTTTCTTTAGCGCTGTGCTTAGATTCCTTTCTCATTATCTTTTGTGAAGCTACTACAGGTGTTTGCTTTGTGGTCACTATTGGATTTATATATAACAACCTATATTTCTAAGAGTTTATTGTAAGTAGATAACAAGGTTTGAGCAGAGGTATGACATGATCTGACTTATTTTTTAAGATCATCCTGGCTGTTATTCTGAGAACAGTCTGTAGGGTGAAAGCAGGAAGACCACTTTACAGGTTATTATAATAATGCAAGCAGAGATTATGGTGGCTTGAACCAGGATGTCAGCAGTAAAGGTGGTAAGATTTTGACTGACTTGTTAGGATAATGCTTTGAAATTCATCCACATTGCTGCATGTATCGGTAGTTCTAAAACTGACTGCAGTGACAGGTGCACAATTCTGTGAATACACAAAAAAACCACTGAATTGTACACTTTAAACAAGTGAACTGTATAATATCTGAATTACAACTCAATAAAGCTGTTTTTAAAAAAGGAATGAACTACTGATACAGGTAACAACATGGATGAATCTCAAAAACATTATGCTAAGTAGTCAGTCACAAAAAGCTACATACTATATGACAATATTTAAAGGACATTCTAGAAAAGGCACAATTATAGTGACCGAAAGCAGATCAGTGATTGCCTAGGCCTTGAGTGGAGGGAGGAGACTAACTAACAAGGGCATGAAGGAACTTCTTTGGGGTGATAAAATGTTTTATATTATGATTGTACTGGTGGTTACAAGATGACATACATTTGTCAAAAGTCATGGAATTGTACACTTAAAATTGATCATTTTTATTTATATAAATCATATCTAAATACAGCTGAATTTTTTAAAAAAACAAAAACAACAACAAATTTGCCCACATACTCCTTGGAATGTCTTTGTGTACCCCCAGAATTATATGTATCCCAATTTGAAGACTACTACTGTAAAGCATCTGTAATGTTGCAATGGTCCATGAAAGAGGCTGAAAGTCAGCTGGGAAATCCAAAGGACATTAGGGTCATGATTAGGTAATGCAAATACACATATCTGGACTGACAGCCACGGCAGGACATTACAGCAGTGAATATAAATTACCATTATTCAAAGACCAAGCAGGATCAGATACCTTAGTGAAGGCCAGTGACCACTAGAGGTCAGCATCAGAACAAGATACCTCTCCGCCAATGGCAGGACTTAGATTGCTCTCAGGAAGGATGAAAGGAGAGAAGGGGAGAAAAGAATTCTGAACTTAACTAAATACTTACTCAAAGACGACTGCTTCAACTCGGAAGTGACTAAATTTTAATTGGCAAAATTAATGTTTCTACCATTTGTGGACATGAGGGTTTGTGAACTAAACTGATTTCCAATATAGAGAAATACATTTTTCCTTTTTTGCAATGGTTCCCAACCTACATTGCTGCACTCAGCTATTGGGGAAAATTGTAGTTTGTTCTCTGCTGGCTCTAGCTGTTAGTCTGGTCTCCAGCAATGGTAATATTTACATGCTGGTTCAGTAACTTAGTATTTTCCATAGATTTTGGGTGTTCAGTTGGTAAATCCTTCCATCACAGTCTCCTGGCACTGGGTATTCTAAAGAACAATTTCTGTGTCCTCTAATCCTATTAGGTGGTCCTCCCACAAACCCTAGATGAGCTTCCTTGGCCTTGCTGGACATCTTCTTACAGAAGATCACAGGTGTTACCTTCACTAAACTCAAGGGGAAACCTGGGAATTTCATCACTACAATCTTGATTTTGTAAAAAACTAGCGAGGAACCTCTGTCTGCTCCCAACTAATTCTGCTATTTTGCTAAGTCCAACTTATTGTTTGAGCGGTTCCATGTGAGACATGGTACTTTTCTAAGAGACCTTGAAAACAGCCCTGTTTGCCCAAGGAGAGGCAAGAAAACAATCTCACCTGCTCAAGGATTCCTGAAACTTATCAAGTTGTTTCTAAACTCCTACCTCAACCCTTTCCAGAGTTTCAGTCCAGAGGAGCCAGGACACAGGAGTCTAATCTTTTCCCCATTCTCCTTTTCTCTCTGTTCTGGAATCAATTCTTCTATTCCCAATTCTGTTAAGGGTACTTTCTATATGCTATTTCCTCCTCCTCTATCCTATGCACCTCCTTGTTCTGGCATTATCTGTCTTTTCCTTCTCTTGGACTACTAATGACACAATCTTAAAGGTGACTGGAGTATAGACAGAACAGACTTTACAGACAGCATGAAAAGCATATCTATTTAGAATTTTCAATATAATTCAGAATATTATCCCTGTAACATTCAATATATGAAATAATGATTATAATGTAACATTATTATATTTGTGGACATGTTTCTGTTGGTCGATTTTAAGCCTCTAAGCTTTAATTCTTAATTTTTTCTTTCTACTGCAGTGAGACACACATTCTTATCCAGGACAACGGGTCTCCATGGCAATGATTTCAAAGTGTATATCTGGATGTGTGGAGTGAGTTAGTGTGTGGGACGTATGATATTTCAAAAGAAACTCCTTCAGAAACTTCTCATATGTCCCTCACAATATATGTCAATGTATCTTCACATCTCCTAGAATGTACATTTAGTAGATGTCATTTACACTATGAGCACTTCACAAATGTTTATGAAATAAGGAAACACAGGGATGGAGAGAGGGAGGATAGAAAGTCAGCAGCCTTACTACGCTTAAGATTTCCAGAAGAAACATTAGCAGGAACAGTATCAGCAGCCTCAGTCACCAAGGGCAACAAATTTCACTTTTGCAACTAGATCCTTGGGAAGAAGTTTTACTCATAGGAACTTTCCAGTGAAAGTGGTAACGTGTCCTGTTTCTAGTCACCTGGACTTACAATTTTGGCCTCACTAAATACTTAGATGAACTATGACTTGAAACCGTATATCTATGATTCAGCAATTTTCTACTATTGGACCCAATTACACACACAAACTCAGTCACAAATTCACATGCAACACTACGTGCCAGATCATAGAGTTTAATTTTAATGCTCTAATACATATTTGTAAATTAAATTTACTTTCTTCACCATTGTGATAGGAACACTTGTAAGTGGGAAGCTCTAAGTTATCTGGTGAGTAATTTCCTACGTGCTGGATGGAGGCTAAAGCCCAGCTGAATTGTGAGTGTTCTTAGCTAACCTGTTATAATCTTACAAATCTCTTTTGCAGCTCTAAATTTCACCCAAGAAATTTCTTACTACACTGAAATCTACAGTCAACCTTTATTATTTAAATCATATAATTTGGTTTGTTGTCAAGAAATCTAGACGAAGACCATGAAGTCAGCAATTCTCTTTTCTCTCAAGTAAAGCTCCAGAGTCCAAACCACAAACATTCACCACAGAAGTCGAGTAACTGAGACTACTATGGCACAATTTAAAAAAGATAACTATTTAGAGAATCATTTTATTGAGCACCCAAAATGTTCTAGGTAGACATCACTCAGCCAAGTATTAGGGACCCATGTAATTGTTGAGGATTTGGGTTTCTCATTTACTAATCATTAATTTGGATAATAAACTACCTCTAAGGAAAAGAAATAAGGGCATATGACAATTTCCCCTTGTATTCTATCCTTTCAGAAGGAGACCTCCAAAACTTGCAAATCAAGATTCTGGGACAATGGACTATAAATGGAACTTCTAACTGACAACAATGTTGACAGTAATTAAGGTAGAAAACCAAGAACTGAAATATGACAGTAAAATTTAGAGGTTCCCTTGTGCTCAGGAAGTACTTTAAAAGAGTGAGAAAAGAGATCAATAATCTAGGAAAAGATACTTAAAAGATAACTCTCTAGGAAAAGGAGTCTCAAGAACACAGCTCACAGGAGTCAACAACGTCAGAATTCCTCTCCAGGGAAAAACCCATTCCCAAGTTACTGACTGATTATACAGGCAACTCCAGAGATCAGATTTTTGTGGATTCTCTGTATCCATATGATTCTGCAAAGGTATTCATTCATTCACTCAAATATTTACTCAGAAAAATACTTGAGTGGCCTACTATGTGCCAGACCATAGAGTTCTATGTCAGTGCTCTAATATTTGTAAATTAATTTTGTTTTCTTCACCATTGTGATAGAACATTTGCAAGTGGGAAGCACAGAGTTATCTAGTGAGCATTTTCCTAGGTGCTGGATAGAAACTAAAGCCAAGTGAATGTGATCTGTATCTCATTCTGCCTCTGAGTAGGGTAACCTGAACTTTAAGCGCACACAAGGTTTACACAAACAAGCAACTCACAAATATTTATTGAGTGCTACGTGTTACATCAGGCGAGGGATACTAAAAATTCTAAGACAGAATCCTTGGCCTCAAGATACTGTCTGGTGATGGTAACAGAATTAAGATGAGCATGTTTGGGAATCTTGATATTGCTAGGAAAAAACAGACAAGTCTTGCTAAGAAGCAAATTGTCTTTCTTAAAAGTATATAATTTGGTTTCCTTCCAAAGGATATTGGCTTATAACTATCCTTTCTTCTGAATATATCAATTTCAAAGTATCTATTATACAAAGCCTTATAAAGTTAACTTTTTTAATTAAAATTTTTATACAAGTAATGCTTACATATAACTTAAACATCAAATATTTCAGAAGGCTTATAATGATAAACAACAGTCCTTGCTCCATTTGTTCCCAGAAATAATCACTTTTAATTATTTTAAGTTCTTTTGTTTATACTACTAGTATTTGCTTATACTACCAGAGTATCTACTCGAGAACAAATCTAGTGACTTTGTACCACTACAGGTAAAGACTTTACTCACATTATTCCAACTTCCTTCTTCCTCCCAATATTGATAATTATAACAGTATTTTTAGTATATTTAAAAGCATCAGCTTTCAACATTCTCTTTCTGGTACTCATTTTATAATAGGAGGATATGAGCACTCTTATGCTTCCCTTTACCGCCTTTCTGCCTTCTACCTTCAAACTTCTGTCAGCAATTCTTTTATCTTTATATGGTTAAAATTTAATAACATTTGCATTCTGTCATACAGCCAAAATAAAATCTTCCATGGTTTGGTTACACATCTATTCTACAATTAAAAACTAAAAACATTGTTTATGATATTGTAACCATGTAAATACTCTTTAATATATAACCATGAAAGCAGGCTAGCGTTGTATTTCCATCTCTACTGTTTCAATGTCAGCATCACTACCACACTCAAAGCAAAGCTTTCCTATGTCAAGATGAAACGAATAATCCTATCTAGCGGAATCTACTATCCACCTGAAATCTTGCCCCATTTTGGTCTATTTCACATTTGGATCATTACAATTTTTTATTTTTCCTTGAGTTTCTGAGTGCCTTTGTTGTCATCAGGAGAAAAAATTGTCTCCTTCCTATCCCTAATGTTTTTCTATTTCCAATTCTCTTGCTTGGAATCCGTTTTGTGCTTGTTCTTGAAGCCCAGTTTTAATCTGGACCAACTGCTTTCTAGGCCAACAACTACCACACTAGAAAATCTTTTAAATGTATCCCTGGGTATTTTTTCCATTTCTTGTATTACACAGCTTCTTTCTTCAAATTTGTCTTTGTTTTGTGGGAACACATTCTGAAATAATTTTCTCTGAAAGGATGCATGGATAAATATTCTTAGTGCTTTCATTTTTGAAATTTAAATATGATTAACAGTTTGAGTGGTACATAATTCTAGGTTCAAAATAATTTTCCTTCACAATTGTGATGAATCTCTAAAAGATTTGTGTGAGTTCAATTTTTTATAAAGACTTTTTTTTTGGAGCAGTTTTAGGTTCACAGCAAAACTGAAAGGAAGGTACAGAGATTTCTTATATACCCTCTGTTTCTACACATGCATAACCTCCCCCATTATCAACATCCACCACCAGAGTGATATGTTTGTTACAAGTGATGAACCTACATTGACATATTACAATTATCCAAAGTCCATACTTTACATTACGGTTCACTCTTGGTGTTGTACATTCTGTGTGTTAGGGCAAATATATAATGACACGTATCCATCATTATAATATCATACCGAGTAGTTTCACTGCCCTAAAAATCCTCTGTGCTCCATCTATTTATCCCTCTCCTCTGCCTCAACCCACTGATCTTTTTACTCTCCACAGTTTTGCCTTTTCCAGAATGTTATATAGTTGGAATCATACAGTATATAGCCTTTTCAGATTGACTTCTTTCACTTAGTAATACGCATTTAGGTTTCCCCCATGTCTTTCCATAGCTTGATAGTTCATTTCTTTTTAACGCTGAATAATATTCCATTGTCTAGATGCACCACAGTTCATTTATCCATTCACCTACTGAAGGGCATCTTGGTTGCTTCTAGGTTTTGGCAATTATGAATAAAGTTGCTATAAACATCCAGGTACAGGTTTTTATGTGGACGTAAGTTTTCAACTCCTTCACGTAAATACCAAGGTGTGCAACTGATGGACCATATGGTAAGAAGACATTTAGTTTTGTGAGAAACTCCACACCCCTCTTTTACCTCCTCCTTCTATCCAAGGTTGCTTCTCCTCAAGTAGTAAGAAAATAGCTCTCTGTACTTCCTTTCTTATATCATGGATAATTTCACTATCATCATTATTATCTACACAATAGCTACAAATTCTTTTTTTTTTTTGAGGAAGATTAGCCTTGAGCTAACTGCTGCCAATCCTCCTCTTTTTGCTGAGGAAGACTGGCCCTGAGCTAACATCCATGTCCACCTTCCTCTACTTTATACGTGGGACGCCTACCACAGCATGGCTTTTTGCCAAGTGGTGCCATGTCCACACCCGGAATCCGAACTGGCGAACCCCAGGCCGCTGAAGCGGAACGTGCAAATTTAACCGCTGTGCCACTGGGCCGGCCCCTAGATTTTTTTTTATTAAGACTTTATTTTTTGTAAAGCAATTGAAGCAATAGCTGTATTTTCATCTGCAGTTTTTTCTCCATACAATACAAAATTGATTAATTAGAGATTTAGGAAGGAATTAAAAAAATCTTTTAAATTGGATGAAAAATAACCTATTGTCACTCATTTATCAGCTGTAAGATGTCCAAAATTGCATGGGACCTTGTGGATGGAAGACATAAAACAAGGGTAAACAGGATCTGATTTACTGATTTGAAAGGCCTCATCGAAGTATGCCTTCCTAAATAAGAGGGAGAAAAAAAGGAAAAATAATTTTTACTTTTAACCCCATACAGTTCCTTTTTAAATGCATAGAACAACACTATTAAAAAGGTGAGAATTTTACATAACATGAAGAATAGAGCAAAACTCTATCCCTAGGCATGGCTACAGCTGTAATCACGAGCTTACTTATTAACTCTTTTCCCAAAACTGGAAACCCCCATGAAGTAACCACTGTTGGAAAATCATTTAAGCTTAAAAGAAAATTAATTTAAGCTGACTCTCTTCTGGAACAGGAAATCTTAGCTTTAAAAAAAAAAAAAGAGAAGCAAAACTAAAGGGGGTATTCCTTTTCGTAGATGAGAGGAGTTCATGATGATGGCTTTCTCTTCCAAAGTAATTTTTCAGTGAGTTCCTGCCTAGTTCCACCCCAAATACCAAATTCAAATGCTCTTTTGTTAGCTTTTATATAAAACTGACAAAAGGCTACTATTAAACTATCTCAGAAACACTGCTGTCTAATATTGTTCTTAGAATATCTAAGGAAAGATATTCTAAAAATTCATGTGGAAACCCACTTCTGTGGCTCTCAATCCTTATGCTTTGGCATTGTTCTCATTCACTCTTTAAACCAAAATGTGACTAAGCCCCTAAGTATGAAACAGTATAACAGATACTTAAAGCACAAAAATTTAAAAAAAATAGTCCCCTTCCCCAAAGAATTTACAGTTTATAGGTAGAGGATACCATATAAAGAAAAATTATATTATGTGAGCTAAGTGCTATGTCAGAAATACACATACCGTGATATGGGTCCACAAAGGAGGGCAATTACTTAAGCTTGGAATCAGGGAGAGATGCTGAAAGGAAGTGATAATTCAGTTGACTGGAGAGGAAATAGTAGTTAGGAAAAGAAAGAAGACGCTGTTCTAGGCTGATTTAAAAGTATATACAAGGCACTGACGGCATAAAAGGGTAGCACATATTCAAGAAAACGCAAGATAAGCAGTATAGTTGGACAACATGATATGTGTTAAGGAGCAGGGAGGTTCAAGGCTAGGGAGGAAAGCAGGCACAGAGAAGATTATAAAAATGCCTTGTGTGTAATGCTTAGAAATTGGAACTTTTCTGAAATGGCAATGCAAAACCATGAAGTAGGGAAGAAACATGATCTGATTTCAGCAAAGAACTAGGATATGAATTAGCAAGAAGTTTTAACTAGAGGAAAGGAAATGTGTTGATAGCAGGGGAAAATCCAAGTGAGAAGTGGCAGAAGCCCGACCTAAATCAGTATAATGGATGTAGAATCAAAAAGGTTTGGTAACAAATTACATGGGGTATGGATGGATAGAGGTGTAGCATAAGAGAAAAGAAGGAGTTTAAGCCGATTCCCAGATTTCTGACTAAGGTATCTGAATGGACAGGAGCATTATCAATCAAGGTAAGAAATAAGAGCAAGTTTTTGTGAGAAGAGAAATTTCATTTTAACATAACAAATTTGAGGTCCCTACAGGATATCACAGGGAAGATATCCAGCAGGCAGCTGAATTTACGGTTCAGAGAGAAATCTGAGATAGTGATTCAAACTTGAGTGTCATTAACTATATTAATTTTCTATTGTTGCTGTAACAAATAATCATAGACTTAGTGGCTTAAAACGACATAAATGTATTATCTCAGAGTTCCTAGGTCAGAAGTTCAACATAAGCCTCCAGAGGGTAAAATCAAAGTGTTCACAGTGATAATTCCTTTCTCTCTAGAGGCTCTAGGGGAGAATCCATTTCTTTTCTCCTTCAGATTGCTGGCAGAATTTGGTTCCTTGAAGATGTAGGACTGAGATCCCAGTTTCCTTGTTGGCTGTCTGAGGACTATTCCCAGATTCTAGAGGACACTGCATTCCTTGGTTTGTGGCCCCCTTCCTCCATCTTCAAAACTAACAACAGGTGGAGTTCCTCTCACACTTGAATCCCCCTTCCTCTTTTTTTGTTGTATCTCTCTGACTGACTGTTCTGTCTTCCGCTTTGACTCCTAAGTGCCCACGTGATTACATTGGTTCCACTTAATGCATGTATGTATGTATGTATTTTAAGGTTGATAACCTTCACTCCATTTGCAAGGTTTCTTTTGCCATGTAATGTAACACATTCACAGGTTCCAGAGATTAGGGCATAGACATCCTTGGGGGGGCCATTATGCTGCCTACTGTATTAGCTAATAGGTGTGGTGGGCTTGAATGCAGAGGATAGTGCCCTGGAGAACACTGGCATTTAGGTGCAGATGGAAAGGAGTTCAGGAAGGAAATTAAGAAGGAGACTAAGCAGAAGTTTCAAGAAGAGAGATTTTCATGAGGGAGAAAACAGGTGATGGTCAAAGACCACAAAGAAATCAAGATAGATAAGAAACAGAAAGGAGTCCTTTAACTTGGTTATATAAGAATACCCATTAACTTATGATAGTTCCACAGTAGAAAAAATCTGACATCAGCAGGTTAAAGACAAAATAGGAGAAAGTAAAGACTATGCAGAGAGCTTACTAAAAACATGGTACGATGATGACTGTGTTAGTCCACTAGTCCTGCCATAACAAATACTACAGATTGGGTGGCTTAAACAACAGAAATTTATTTTCTCACAGTTCTGAAGGCTAGAAGTTCAAAGTCAAGGTGCCAGTAGGTTTGGTGATCTCGAGTCCTCTTTTATTGGCTTACAGATAGCCATCATTGTTCTGTGTCCTCAAAGAGCCTTTTTTCTCTGTGCATGTGCCCCTGGTGTCTCTTCCTCTTCTTGTAAACACACTAGTCCTACTGGATTAGGGCCCCATTCTTACAACTCCATTTAACCTTAATTATCTCCTTAAAGGCTCTATCTCCAAATAGTTACATATAGTTACACTGGGGGTTAGGGCTTCAACCTATGAATTATGGAGGAACGCAACTCAGTTTACAACAACGATGATGACAACGATGATCACTGCTAACATTTACTGAGAACTAAATATGTGCCAAGCACAGTGTTAAGCACCTCACATGTATTTTCATTTGATCCTCAAAGCAAACTTATAAAAAACTATTATTTCTCTCACTTCATCATTTGAAGAGTTGAAGCAAGGTCATACATCTAGAAGCAGCAGAGCTGAAACTTGAATCCTGGTCTTTTAGCTTGAGCCCATGTTCTCAAACACTACGCTATCTCTACGTTTTCAACAGCTCTACTGGAAAGGAAACAAATAAAGCAGCTAGGTGAGAATATGGAGATGAGGAAGGTTTTTGTTTTTTTGCTTTGCTTTGTCTTGCTTTTATAAGTCCAAAGCTAGGAATGGCTTGAACAAGTTAATACCCTAAATGGAAAAAAGCTCACAGCAAGCGAGTGGTTGAAGATTGATTCTATTGTTCCACTTTTGGCTTCAACCCGATCTTGGTGAAAACTGAAAAAAAGCTGCATCGCACAGCTATTTAAATTATTCTCTCTACAAATAATTCAAACTACCTATTATGTGATTGGCACTATAAAGAATCTTATGATACTAAGCAAAAATCTGAAACTGTCCTTGCCCTTGTAACACTTACAGTCTAGTGGAGGAGACAGACACTAATTAACTTATCATAAAGGAGTATATAAAAATAAACTGAGATAAGTGCTATGAAAGAAAAGAACACACTTCTATGAGAACATTTAATAAAAGAACCTCATCTAGATTCGAGGGGGTCAGGGAAGGCTATTATAAAAGAAAGTTACCACTGAGCTCAAAGCAGAAGGATGAGTAATATGTGCAATGGGGAAGGGAATGGGAAATGTTCTGGGCTTAGGGAAGAGCAAGGAAAGGCCCTATGGGATGTGTGGGAAGGACTCTGGCACATGTGAAGAACTGAAAGAAGGTTAGTGTGGCTGGTGCTCAGATAACAACAGGCAGAGTGGTAGAAAACGAAGCTGGGGAGGCAGGTAGGGCCATTATAATGAATTTGGTCTTAATCCTAAATGCTATTGGAATTTTTTTTGAAGAAGAAGATGATTAGCCCTGAGCTAACTGCCAATCCTCCTCTTTTTGCTGAGGAAGACTGGCCCTGAGCTAATATCCATGCCCATCTTCCTCTACTTTATAAGACTGGCCCTGAGCTAACATCCATGCCCATCTTCCTCTACTTTATACGTGGGACACCTACCATAGTATGGCTTTTTGCCAAGCGGTGCCATGTCCGCACCTGGGATCTGAACCAGCAAACCCTGAGCCACCGAGAAGTGGAACGTGCGAACTTAACCGCTGCGCCATCAGGCTGGCCCCTGGAATGTTTTAAGAGTACCACAGAGGCACAAGATTGGATCTGCCTTTTTAAAAAGATCCCTCTGGTTCCCCTGTGGAGACTAGATTAGAGGGAAAACAGAATGGACACAGGGTGATCACTTAAGAAGCTACTGCAGACTCCTATGTTTCTGGCTTGCACAACTGGCTGCAACTGGTGGGTGATGGTGCCATACACTCAGGTTAGGTACACTGTAGGAGGAAAGATTTTATGAGTTTGGTTTTGGATATGTTGAATCTGAGGTGCTTCTTAAATACCCAAATGGGGATGTTGAGTAGGCAGTTGTATATACAGATCTAGAACTCAGATAAGAGGTCCAGATTAGAAATATAATTTTGGAATCACTGATATATAGTTACTGAAGCATGATCATTGACTATACTGCCTAAGATATGGCTAGTCATAGAGGATAGAGGATAGAAACTGATAAAAGACTGCGTAGGTCTGAATCCTGAAGATACAACATTTAATTAATAGGGAGGGGAAGATGGGCCTGCAAAGAACAACAGCCAGGGAAGCAGGAGGAAAACCCTGAGCACAATACCACAGAGCCAAAGGAAGAGAATTTCAAGGAGGGATTCAACAATATGAAATGCTTTTGATAGATACGAATGCACAGACTCTTAGAGTTTAAAGGACCTTAGAAATCATCTGCTTCAGTGCCACCTTATTTCCTGAATTATGGAGTTAAGATTCAGTTAGCTAGTAGAATCTAGATTAAACCCCTAATTCCTAAGGCATAGGCCAATACTCTTTTCATATACCCATTTCCCTAATGACTAGTACTTGACTCAGCTTTTCCTTCTTAAATTAAATCACCTCTACTCCTTTAGTTTTTCACAGTATTTCACCAAACCTCTGGCTATTTTAATGCCATACTTCTGAAGGTTCTCTAAGTCCTTAAGTCATAATCCATTCTAAAAGAAGCCTTCAGCAAACTCTAAATTAGGTTGCTGAATCAAAACTACAATGAGCTATCACCTTACACCAGTCAGAATGGCTATAATTACCAAGAGAAAAAAATAACAAATGTTGGAGAGGATGTGGAGAAAAAAGAACCCTCATACACTGCTGGTGGGAATGCAAACTGGTTGCAGCCATCATGGAATACAGTATGGAGATTTGTTAAAAGATTAAAAATAGAAATCCATACAATCCAGCTATCCCACTACTGGGTATTTATCCCAAGAACATGAAATCAACAATCCAAAGAGACTAATGCACCCCTATGTTCACTGCAGCATTACCCACAATAGCCAAGATGTGGAAGCAACCCAAGTGCCCAACAACTGATGAACAGATAAAGAAGGTGTGGCATATATATACACACAATGGAATACTATGCAGCTAATAAAAAAAGACAAAATCATCCCATTTGCAACAACATGGATGGACTGAGGGTATTATGTTAAGCGAAATAAGCCAAAGACAAACACTGTATGATTTCACTCATATGTGGAAGAAAAACAAACACATGGACAAAGAGAACAGGCTAGTGGTTACCAGAGGGGAAAGGGGTTGGGGGAGGGTGATAGGGGTAAAGGGGCACATATGTATGGTGACAGACAAAAATTAGACTATTGGTGGTAAGCACAATGCGGTCTAAACAGAAACTGATATAATATACACCTGAAATCATACAATGTTATAAACCAATATGACCTCAATAAAATAAGTGAAAAATAAATAAATAAATTAGGTTGCTGACTGATCTGGAGCTGCAGTCAGAAAATAAGCTACCACCCACTCCCACCACTCCTAACCAAAGTTGTTACGCATTAGGGTCTCAGGATAGCATCCTACACTCTTTGCATTCAAAGGAAAGACTGTTTAATGGGGAAACAACTGGAAGAGAGAACTCGAACAGAACTCTTTGATTGTCAGGTTGGCATATTCAGTCATCCTTTCTTGCCTGGGTAAAATTAAAAATTTAGGCCCAGAGAGAGAAGGGAGGAAGAAATAAAGGAAGGAAGGAAGAGATGGTAGGAAAGTCAGAACACGGGACACAGTCTCTTTCCCCTTCTTTTATTCAGTGATATTACACAGCAGAGACAATTAAGGTAACTATTATGAGTTTTCTATAGTCAATTCTAAATGATCTTTTGAGGGGAGGGAAACATATTCCAAAGATAATCAATCCAATGGTAGACAATTCAAAATATTTGTTTTTGGAATCTATTTCTTTTTTTTTTAAATTTTTTTTCTTTTTTCTGCTTTATCTCCCCAAATCCTCCTGGTACATAGTTGTATATCTTAGTTGCAGGTCCTTTCAGTTGTGGCATGTGGGATGACACCTCAACGTGGCCTGACGAGCGGTGCCATGTCCGTGCCCAGGATCCAAACAGGCGAAACTCCAGGCCGCCGCAGCAGAGCGCGCGAACTCAACCACTCGGCCACAGGGCCGGCCCCATGTTTTTGGAATCTATTTCAATTGTTGGGTAGTGGTGGTATTTTGAAAATAATCTTAACATCTGAATTTGGCTTATGACTGATAATCTAGGAACCCATAATATTTTAAAATAAAGAACTATCCTATCAAGACATATCTCAAGATAGTCTGGAAAGAACTCTTTCATCTCTGTCCCAAACTTTGCTCCTCACTCTACGCTTCCAATGAATAACATCACCTTTCAAACTGATGCACTATTTCAACACCGCTGCTGGGGTGTTTCTGTTTTTGTTTTTCACATTTACAGACATTCTAGTTGTTTCACTCTACCTACACCAGTCTCTGAGGTACATGGTTAATCAAGATTTTTTTTTTAAAGATTTTATTTTTTTCCTTTTTCTCCCCAAAGCCCCCCGGTACATAGTCGTATATTCTTCGTTGTGGGTCCTTCTAGTTGTGGCACGTGGGACGCTGCCTCAGCGTGGTTTGATGAGCAGTGCCATGTCTGCGCTCAGGATTCGAACCAACGAAACACTAGGCCGCCTGCAGCACAGCGCACGAACTTAACCACTCGGCCACAAGGCCAGCCCCAAGATTTTTGATTTAACAGGCTTCCTTCCTAAACTTCTGTAGGATTCCAATGAATGAAGACCTTTCATGTATCAATGAAAGACTTAAGTAGAATATATGACAATGTTAATAAAATTTGGAAATAGATATTTGACTCTACAACTCAGGATTCTTCCATAGTTTAATCCTAATGCACCATTTAGCATAACTGATTATTATATATCCTTTACATACCATCTCAGGATCGGCAGACGGATCCGCTAATTAGAGAGACCCTTTTCCAATCCAGAAGCACTGCATGGGATTCTGAAGTTTCCCATTTTTTTCATGCTTCTCCTTCTTTGTCCACTGCAAATTTCAGGTTTTCCTGAGATCACAGCTGTCCCAGTTACTCTTCTTTGTCTTAGGATAGATTCAGGTACAGGTCTGTGGTGGCTAGTGGCCAGAAAGAGGAAGGAAGGAGAGAGAAAAGGTGCAGCGATACTTTACAACAACTCTGAAAGAGGCTATTATTATATGACGGCTAAGTTCTATAGTACTTTTAAGCTTGAATTTTAGGTGCCTTAAAAGTTAACTAGATTTTGTAAGCCAAAAAGTACATAAATATATTTATTAAGACTTTACTTGATCTCACTGCTATGTGGAATCTGAAAAAGAAAAGTGACAACCAAGCTCACAGATACAGAGAACAGATTGGTTGCCACAGGCAGGGGGTAGGGGGTGTAGTCAAAGGCACAAACTTCTAGTTAGAAAATAAATAAGTCATGGGGATGTAATGTATAGCATGGCGACTATAGTTAATAATCCTGTATTGCACATCTGAAAGTAGCTTAAAGGGGATCTTAGGAGTTCTTACCACAGGAAAAAAAGTTCTGTAATTATGTATGCTGATAGATGTTAACTAGACTTGGGGTGATCATTTCACAATATATACAAATACTGAATCATTATGTTGTATACCTGAAACTAATATGATGTACGTTAATTATATCTCAATTTTATATATATATATATATATATTTGGAGGTAAAAAGAAGACTTGACTTTATGCAAGGCGAATAGGAGGAGACAGAAGATAAATCTAACAAGCTTCCTGCCCTGGAGAGACCTCTCAAGTTTAACAATCACCATCACCATTTCAACACTTATGGGAAAGTAGGTTCTGATTTCCCAACCAGTAACTACTTAAAGGTTTCCTGAATATAACACCACCAACAATCTTTTTGCTAATTTTATAAGTGTTAGTGCTACACATCCAACTCATATTTGCCTAACGGTTTATTCTGTTTAAATGGTTTATTTAGCCATATTTGGCTAAGGGTTTATTCCCTTATTTCTCTTTGTTAAATATGTACAAATGCAGTAGTTCTCCAACTCACATTTATATAGTTTCCTTATTGTTTCTCTTAAGTAAATCCCCCTGCCCTTAATGCTACTGAATTTTGTCAGTCACTTGGTAGTTTTAGTTGTCCACACAATTTGAGATTGCCTGAATATGCAATGAGAGTACTGAATGGTAAGTAAAAGACATTTATTTTTCTTACCTACAAGGGAAGGGAGGTACCCACAAGGGAAAAATCAATGGAGAAAAATTGAGAATGTAAGCGAAAGGCCACTTAATTCAAGTTTTTAGTTAGAGATACAAGAAAGGTTCAAGGATTCAACTCATGATCTTTTAAATTTAAAACCAAGAAATAACCTTTTAAAAGTAAGTTTTACAGGTATTTTTAAAAATTCAATTCCATATTATAATCAATTTAAAAATAAGGATAGAGAAAGAGAGAGGGAAGGATTGGGAATATGAATAAATATTGGGGGGAAAAGAAAGAGGAAGGGAAGGAAAGACAGTAAGAAAACCGAAAGAACTTTGGCCTGTGGGCTTTCCAAAGCAAGTACCTGTTAGATTCTTCTCCTGCACCATGAATCCAAAGGCAACAGAAAAGAAGTCACTATTGCTTCTGTTTACAAATTTTAATTCAAAACAGGAAAAAAGGCCCTAACTATGGAAAGAAAGGCAAACATACTTTGCTTCTGCAGCAAAGGCTATCTGATCGCTGTATTTGTATGTGTGTATATAAATAGATAGGAAATTCCTGCTCTTTTTCTCACCTTTTAAATAATTAGGTTTTTTTTTTTTTGCCCAAGACGACAGAAAGATAGAAATGAATATCTCCAAATATATGCTTCAGCAATGATTAATTCCTAGAATTATGAAGCTTATTGAGTCAGAAACTGATAACATATGCATTTTCTCAACTTTCTATTTCACTCAAACACAGAATCGTCCTTCAGAGCAATATGTACCTTGTGGAACCCTCTACCTCTGGCAGTTATAGGAAGTTCAAGCTCAGTCTACATTATCTGGTAACCAGACTCAAGTAATTCATTCAAACTCCCAAACGTCCCATCTACATTACTCCACACATCATCATCTTTCTTCAATTTTAAAGAATACAAAGTGGGGTCAGCTCTGTGGCTGAGTGGTTAAGTTTGTGTGCTCTGCTTTGACAGCCCAGCGTTTTGCCAGTTCAGATCCTGGGCGCGGACCTAGCGCCACTTATCAAGCCATGCTGAGGCAGCATCCCACATAGCAGAGCCAGAAGGACCTACAACTAGAACATACAACCATGTACTGGGGGCTTTGGGGGGAAGAAGAAGAAAAGATTGGCAACAATTGTTAGCTTAGGTACCTTAAAAAGAAAAAAAAAAGAGAGAGAGAGAATACAAACAAATCCATTGTTACAATGGCTATGAAGTTGGGTTTTTAAAAAATAAATAAATAGGTAATCCTTATACTAAGATGAAAAAGGCATTCATACTAATCAAAGCATTCATGAGAGTGACAGCAGAACTTCTTGGCTAAATTTTAAATGAAATTTGATTCTACTTAGTCTTATTGTAAAGACTGTACCCAGAAGTTATGAGCAATTAGCACTTTATTCATAAAGGATTCCTATCTGACCAACTCAGATGGGACTCCTTAGTTTCCAATACAGCTGCTATCTACAACAGTCAGCACACCAAGAGAAGCTTCTGAAGGGAGAACAAAACATTGCCACAGCACAGCTGTAAATATTGTGGATAAAAACCAAGGTTGGCTGCTATCATTGTTCAGGAGTAAATTCTTCTCTGAAGAATTAAAAAAAGAAGAAGAAAACTAGTAACAGATTACCTCAGGGGAGGACAGACCTGTTTTTGGTATGTTTGAATTTATTTTTAAACCATGTGTATATACAGCACACTGAAAGGCAGTATGAATGGATTTCTGGATCCAGAATGCCTTAGTTCAAATCCCAACTCAGCCACTTTCTAGCTATGTAACTAATAACCATGTGATACCGGACATGTTTCTTTCTTTTCTGTATCTAGTTTCCTCATCTATCAACTGGATAATAATAGTTCCCCTCATAAGGTTGTTGAGAGGAATCAAAGAGTTAATAGATGAAGACAGTACACACAGTAGGCACTATGTAAGTATTAGATATCATTGTTTTTAACTTTTTGAGTTAATTTTAAGACTTAGAGAAAGTTGCAAAAATAATATAGCATATCCTTATCTCCCTCACTCCTCTTCCCCTAATGTTAACATCTTATATTACCACAGGACAATTATCAAGAACTGGAAATGAACATTGGTACAATATTCTTAACTACACTACACACTTTATTTAAATTTCACCAATTTTTCCACTAATGTCCTTTTCTAGGATCCTATCCTGGACCCACAATGTATGTAGTTATTTCTACTGAGTCTCCCCGAGTCTGTGATAGTTCTTCCTAGCAGACACAAACTTAAATCAAATGATCAAAGTAAGTATCACTAGTAAGACACATCAATATTATGAATTCCTTGATATGATACACTGAAAAGGACATAAGAGCATTTTGTTGTTTTCTTGCCAAAAATGCATAACCTCATTCCAATTATGACAAAACATAAGATAAGCCAAAATTGAGGGACACTCTATAAAATAACTGATCAGTATTCTTCAAAAGTATCATTTTTACTTTTTAAAAATTAAGAGTAAATTATCTTTTTAATGAATATCTGTAAGCCACAATAACATCCCAAAGTTTGGCTAACTTTTCTTTAATTCTAATTTATAGGTAGTTCCCTACTTGTCAATGGAACCTAATTCAAAAGTTCATTTGAAGACCCATTATTTTCTACCAAGATGATTTTTTTCATGACAGAGCCTATATTTCAAGTTCCTTATGAGGCAACTCTATTTTAGCAGGCTAGCCTAGAAATCAAACTAATCTAATACATATTATTTTTCTAGAGAGAAATGTATTACAGCTCCCATCCTGAGATGTCAGGAATACATCTCTTTCTCTTATTCACTCTGTCCTCAACCTGATGGGCAACAGGAACTCTGCCTCTTCCCTGTCTATCTAAACACGTCCAACACCCCATTACTCTGCTGCTGTTAAACAATAATGCTGGTTCTTGGCAATACCCAGGTCTGCTCTCCCCTCACTCTAAAACTGCTTCTCTTTTCTCTTTCTTTAAATTCCTTAAACTCTTGGATTCTTGGCAATTTGAGATCTATTTCTGGAGCCTTCAGTTTTGGCAATATGTCCACATGTCTCTCTGGCTTTCCAGACTCAGCTCTGGACTCTGCCCATTCTTCAGATTTTGGGAAGGCTCCACAGGTGTAAGTAAAAGTCTCCTTCTACTAGTTTAATTCTGTTCACAGAACTCCATCTACCAGCTAGGCAGACTCATGGCATCCTTCCAAATATGTCAATTCAAACTTTGAGGGTTCTAGAATGGAGGGGTCCTGGGATGAGGAGAGAGGTTAGCAACTACAGCTACTGGAAATCTAAGAAAGGATTTAGAATGTAGGCTAGAGAAAAGGAGAAAGGTAGTGGGATGGAGAGATGGGAATAAGGGAGCAGAGCACTGATGTCCTAAAGCAGCTTCCTTGCCTCCTCTTTCATTCCCTGTTTCCCCTGGAAGCCTCTAAGGCCTTCATCTGGTATAAATTCCCAGGGATGGGGATTGACCTGCTGGCTGCCTACTGCACTGACTTCAGCTACTACCTCAGCCCCGAGTTTCTGTCCACCTTAGCTAACTGTAGAAAAGAACACAGGCTTCTTTCCTTTTTCTCTAACTCTGGAGTAAGCATCAGTTGTTCTGAAGTTTTCTAAGGCTCACTATTGCTAGTCACGATGAGGAAATAGAGGATAAACATTACTAATAAAGGGTAAGTTTTAGGAAGTCTCACAATAGTCATTCTCCTGGTATTTAATGAAACAAATTAAATGGGGCTCTAGACTTTCTCAAGCTTTCCTAATTGATTTCTCACCAGGACCCTTAGATTCTATTTATCTCAAATTGTTCCATACTTAGTCTTCCACTCCAATCTTCTTTTGAGTTTCCTATTTTCTAGGGAAGTTTGGTTCTGGGAGTTACACAGTCAGACCTCTGAGACTGTCTTTCACTCTGCTGTTTCATCACAGAAGAGAACTCGTGCGTGCTTTTTCACTGCTACTATCCCAACTCTGCTACTTACTAAACGTGTTAAATGATTTGGGGAAGAGTTAAAGCCTCATTTTCTTTTTTAAAAAGAGGATAGTGGTGCCCTTTTTTACAGAATTATTGTGAAGACTAGTGAGACACTATGTACAGTACCTGGCAAATGCAGGCATTCAACAAACGAAATTATTATAGTCTCCATCACCCATCCTGCTACTACCATATACTCAGCCCCCAACTGGTACAGATGTCAGGTGAGAGGCAGGAAACCACAGCTGAGGAGCAAGCCACACTTCCCTGACCATACCTCTTGCTGCTGACCTACCCACACAATTAAAAGTAAGAACAGGAAGCAAGAAACGTAGAAAGTAAGCTGGGTTGTGTATGCTGCTAAGGTGGAACCAGGAAGTTAGGAAAGTCTTAAAAATAGAAAAATGAAAAGATTGTTTTGTGGGATTTTTATTAAAAACGGAAATAGCATTCAGCATAATGTACAAAATAAAAATACACAGCTTATCTAAATACTTAAAAGAGTTGTTCTTGTTTTGAATCCAAAAGAAAGTAATTTATTCTAAGTATCACGATAATATGAGAAACAAAGTATTTGTAACAAAAAATGTCCTTCCAGTGCTTTTTTATTTTTTACATTCCTGACTATGTTTCCTATTTATAACATTACATATAGTTAACCCTTAGTTTAAACTGGCAAGCCATGTGTACGGTAATGCTCCTTATAAATGGTCATTTTACTTGTCGTATTAAAAAGAACATACAAATAAGTCCAAGGCAGCTTCATACCTTACACAAGTAGCTCCTCTAACATTCACATGCAGGACTCATCTGTCTAGGCAAGATCCTTTTGTATATTACAGTCCTTCCAACTAGCCCTGAAAGAATATCAGCGATTTTCCCCTCTCCTCCAGCTTGTCTGAGTAGCAGAGGAAACAAACTAATGATAACCGAAGCTACTGTACAATTTTCCCTCTTCTTACTGAATCGCTTCCTTCAATTAGTTGTTTGTAAAGTTGCTCATTACTAATCTCTCACGTTTCTATCCCCGAACAAGAGGCATGTTGTTTCCCAACTTGGAAAATTAACATGAATATCCACATTGGCCTGGCAGTTGCAGACTGCAATCATTTTCCAAGTGGGCAATTTAAGGCCATGCACACAGCTGCCTTTGTTGTAAGAAAAACAATTTCTCTGAAGTTTATGGTGATGTTGAAGCTGCTGTGTACAACCCATTGCTCCTGGCTCAAAGACATGCAAATGGCAGTAAACATTCTGTGAGGAACATAGAGGATATGGAAAAGAGGGTTAATCTATCCAATGAAGTAAGAGAACTTGACTGATGGTTCTGTGTACTATATTTTAACAATGAGGTTTTAAAATTTTACCTAAAATTCCAAAGGAAAGTAACTTATTTTCAGATCCATGTTCTTTTTTTTCCTTCTGAACTACTGTGACAACAAATAAAGTAAGCTTCTCTTTGACACTTCTTAATTATACTCTAATAAAATCAACTTGGCAGTGAACTTGGCAAAAAGTAACATTCCAGGGCCGGGCCAGTGGTGCAGCAGTTAATTTCGCATGTTCCGCTTCTTGGCGGCCCGGATCCCAGGTGTGGACATGGAACCACTTGGCAAGCCATGCTGTGGTAGGTGTCCCACATATTTAAAAAAAAAAAGTACAGGAAGATGGGCACGGATGTTAGCTCAGGGCCAGTCTTTCTCAGAAAAAAGAGGACTGGCAGATGTTAGCTCAGGGCCAATCTTCCTAGGAAAAAAAAGTAACATTCCAAGGCAAGTAAACTGGTTCTAGATAAAATAAACAATATTTATATACTATGCTTGGCCAGGTTGAAAAAAACAAATGATGGTTATTTGGTAACTTTCCTTCCAAAAAGGTAAACATTTAAGTTTTCTTTTCAAAAAAGGAATAATAGATCAAAATCTTAATCAGGGGCCAGCCCAAGGGCCAAGTGGTTAAGTCTGCACGCTCCGCTTCAGCATCCCAGGGTTTCGCCTGTTCGGATCCTGGGCGCAGACGTGGCGCCACTCACCAGGCCATGCTGGAACGGCATCCCACATGGCACAGCCAGAGGCACTCACAACTAGAACGTGCAGCCGTGTGCTGGGGGTGCTTTGGGGAGAAGAATAAAAAAAGAAGAAGAAGAAGATTGGCAACAGTTGTTGGCTCAGGTGCCAATCTTTAAAAAAACAAAAAATTTTAACCAATTTCCAAGAAAATGAAAGAGTGGTAGTTCAATAAATCACGTGTATCTTATCCAGGAAATCCCCTCCTTTGCAATGAATTTAATTAAGACAATGGAAAACCACCCAACTCCAGGAACAAGGTACAGGTAGCCTGTATATGATCAGCATGAACAGATAGTTAAAAAGCAGCAAACTGAACTGTCAGTAACTATTTTTCAAATCTTCAACCACTGGAAGCTAAAAGCTTATTCTCTTTTTGCTTATCTTTCAGAGTAAAGAAAACTCTCTCCTGTAACATCAAAAATTTGGTACAGGGTTCAATACTATTTCATACAAGGTGTGCCAAGGGTGTGATTCCATTCCTCTGGTATTCTGGCAAGGAGAGGCAAGGCAGGTGGCTCTCTTAAGCATAGGAAGGTCAATGTGGTGATGTTAGCCACTGAAAATTGTCCCTTCTTTTGTGCGTGCACTTGAGACTGCAATGTTTGGTGTAGCACATATCAAGGATAAAGCTGTCTTATGAAATGTGAGCTCTGGTACAGGTACATCTCATTCTCAAATGCCAAACTGCATTAGCAGAGTACAGCTTTTGAAAATGTCTTATGTCAAAGTCCCAGAAAGAGATTACATATAGGGTCAAAAATATCCTTATTCAAAATTAACTGTCTCTTTGGAATGCTTTAAAACAGCAATAAAATATGCACTATTCCTTAATGCCTTAATAACTTTTTTAATTGTTTATACAATTTTTTCTAAGTTTTGGGGGGAAAAATACAGCCTTGCCCAGTGCCTAATGGCTGTCTTGAATACAGCCTGAGAATTTGATTTCTGGGAAGAGTATTTTGGTAATGTTAAAAGAAAACCACAGCAGTATTTCATTGAGCTTTCCTGAAAAATTCCATTGGCAGCTTCCCTAAATGCCTTAATTCCTTTATAAAAGAGCAACAAGTACTGTACTACTGTATTTTAAAGAATTATGGATTCTACATCAATCCGTTCAGGCTATTCATATTATTGTATGTGCTTATTACATGTGTGGCAACCACTTCCCTAGGAGTGAGTCATCTGCCTTCTATAAACCCACAACAATAGGATTCTGTTACATTATACTGATTTATAATAAATGGTAACGTAAGTTTCCATTTTAGCCCACTTTTCACTAATTTAACTGGACAAAATATTCTTGATATTCCTTTTTTTTGTAAGGCAGTATATTATCCAGAGACTTAGTGAATGGTGTGTTGGGAATTATCCTTAAATGCCTTGCATTAAAAATGTTTTCAAGCGGGAAGAGATTAAACTCTAACTGTGAAACCGTAAACAGTTAGCCATTGATGATTAAGGAGCTAGTAACTAAAGTCTTTTTCCCTTTTGCAATTACTGATTAAAGCTTTTTGTTGTTTACCCGCCCATTGTTAACTGTGCTTTTTAGGCAATATGCTATCTGACTCCCACTAGGTTCCTATAGATAACATCTCCCTGGTGCCTAGGTCAACATGGTACCGGGTGTTTGAGCTGTTTTTCAGGAATTAGAACCCCTTGTCCACTTCAGGCCAGCTGACACTACCAATACATCACGTATTGATGTACTGCCTGTGCAGGTCTCCAATAAGTGATCTTTTCACATAAAGAGGATAAAAACTCCACCCTCAGATCATAACTCCACCATTTTGTGAACATGCGCCCTATGAAGAGGCATGAAGTCTGACTACGCTTATTCAGATCATCAACTACCTAACCTCTCCTCATCTCCACATTTCAGACCACCTTGCCCCCTACCCCATAAATATCCCTGAGTCCCCATTTTTGGGGAGGCAGATTTGAGACTTGATCTCCGGTTTCCTCACTTGGCTGCCTTGTGATTAAACTCTCTGCTGCAAACTTGTCATCTTGGTGTTTGTCTTTCTGGGCAACAGGCAAAATGAACTTGGTTCAGTAACAAAGCTAGAAGAAGAAATCACTATGCATTGAAGACGACTTTGTGGAAGGTGATTACAAAATGGAGTCCCATACGTCAAGGGCATCTAAAATGGAGCCAGGAGGCCATTAGCGAAGTGAGGCTTATGCACGTCTCTACCCAGGTGGAATGTAAACTGTTGAACTGGGCTTTACTGCTATCATCCTGACCTTCTTCCAAGAAATAGGCTCACTCCCATATATAAGAACTTTTTGCCTTAGAGATGGCCTTAGCAACCAATCACATATAGCCAAGAAGTAACAGATGCTGCCAGCACCAATCACAAAACAACCTATGTAACTTTGCTGGAATTTGTCTCTTTTTGCCTTTATAAACACCTGCCTCTTTTGTTGTCCTTGGAGCACATTTGAGTTTCTACTTGAATCTGTGTCTCCCAAATTGCAATTCCTAAGACCCGAAATAAACATTTTTGATTCTCTTACACAGTTTATGCCTCTTACTCGTTGAGAGCTTCATGAAGATATCACAACTTAAAGGAAGGAAAGGAGAGGAAAGTGCTAGAGGAACCATATTATATGAAAAGAAAGAAGAGGGATCTCTCAAGCTCCCTAGATGAGGGGATGTTCTGAAAGAAATTAATCCTCCTCATGTGATATTAGAATGTATTTAGGCCAGAAGAAGTCATAGTCCTAAAGACACACATCTACAGAGACAGCAGAAATCAGGCAGACATAAGTTAGGAAGCTGCAAAAAAAAATTTTTGTTTTTTGAGGAAGATGGGCCCTGAGCTAACATCCATCACCAATCCTCCTTTTTGCTGAGGAAGACTGGCCCTGAGCTAACACGTGTGCCCACCTTCCTCTATCTTATATGTGAACACCTGTCACAGCATGGCTTGATAAGCAGTGCATAGGTCCACACCACTGAAGCGGAGCACACAAACTTAACCACTACGCCATCAGCCTGCCCAGGAAGCTGCAAAATTTGCAAGATCCAAGAAAGAACTTGGTTGGTTTTGTTCACTGCTCTAGCTTTGATACTCAAGAGTTCCAGGCATGTAAACAGACACCTAAAATAAATATTTCTTCAATGAATGAATGAACAAATGGACTACTGTAGAAAGGACTGGTGCTTTTCAGTAAACTTGAAGGCAAAGACTCTGGGAGGAAGAGGCAGTAAAGAGGGAGAGAGAGTTGAGGAAGGAGAGAGCATCCATTTTAGCACCTGCCAGAGCCTAACTAGGCTTACTTTCTGTGTGCTTCAAGAAAATGAGGTAAAAAGGTTAAAGCAAAAAACCGATCTCTCTCCCAACTCGGCATACTTTTGGATGGATTACCTGAGAACTTTCAGTGAAGTGAAGAAATAAAGCTTTCTCAGCATCCAAACTGCAATTTAGCTGTGAGGAAAAGCAGACAAGGCTGCACCTGCATGGGCAGGGATAGCCCTCCTCTTCTAGGGTCATCTACAAGCAGCAGCACCCTCCCTACAGACTACTGGGTGGTCTTCCTCAAAAAGGAAAAGGAAGGATTTTTTTTTCTTCTGTCTTCTCCTCTACCTCCTCTTAGAATATGTAGAAATGTATCCTGACACACAGAAAAATTAAGAGACCTGGCATAGTCTGCTATGAAAACTGTTATGTGAAAAATGTGTGTGTACATCCAAAGGGGAAGAAAACCAGTTTCCAATGTTTTTGCAATATTATGTACTACTATTGTAGTAAAGGAAGACAATAAAACAACATACACAGAAGTCTGAGACAGAAAACTGTGACCCACGAGTTTTGTACCCAGCTAAGTAGTAATTTACACATAAAAGCAAAAGAAAGAGAGTCTGCTCATGTTTTATGTAAATCTGAATTACGCCTATTTGGAATAGTATAACATAGGATATTAATCCAGTCCTAGTTCATGCATAAATATTTTCAAGAATGTCAATTTCCAGAGGTTTTTCTTTTTTTTTTTTTTTAAGATTTTATTTTTTCCTTTTTCTCCCCAAAGCCCCCCGGTACATAGTTGTGTATTCTTCGTTGTGGGTTCTTCTAGTTGTGGCATGTGGGACGCTGCCTCAGCGTGGTCTGATGAGCAGTGCCATGTCCGCGCCCAGGATTCGAACTAACGAAACACTGGGCCGCCTGCAGCGGAGCACGCGAACTTAACCACTCGGCCATGGGGCCAGCCCAAGGTTTTTCTTTTTTTAAATTAATCAAGAATCACTGTTTAAGAGATTGCCTGACACCAAAGCTACATGACAGCGTAACTTTAGGTGGTAAACAGAGATATGCACTATTCTTTGTCTGTATTTTGTGAAACATGCTGTTATGTTTACACATTGAACTTCTTCTGTAAGTGATTTTCATGATTAGTATGTTACTTTTACCTTCAAATTATTATAATTTAAACTATTTTTCATACCTTATAACAATATCATCCAATCTTTTATTAAGTAACCATCCTTGTGCTAATGCTGAAAAATTCTCCAAAATTAGGTAGATGTGGTATGTCAATTTAGGAAATAACAATGTAAAATATTAGAGAGAATAATAACAGCAGTTGGGGCTGGCCTAGCGGCATAGTGGTTAGGTTAAGCTTGCATGTTCCGCTTCAGTGGCCCAGGGTTCGCGGATTCAGATCCTGGGCACAGACCTACACACCGCTCAACAAGCCATGCTTGTGACATCCCACATACAAAATAGAGGAAGACTGACACAGATGTTAGCTCAGCAACAATCTTCCTCAAGCAAAAACAGGAAGATTGGCAACAGATGTTAGCTCAGGGCCAATCTTTCCCACCAAAAATAATAAAATAAAATAATAACAGCAGTGAACACTTATTGAGTGCCGGAGACTCCTTTAAATGATTTACATGAATTACCTTTTTTAATACTTAGCTAATAATGGCCCTACGAAAAAGGTAGCATTATTATCCCCATTTATATCACCTATATAATGTAAATATATTACAAATACATAAATTATATTATAAATATTATAATATTTATACTATCTGTAGATGAGAAAACTGAGGCTCAAAAAGGTGAGGTAACTTGCTCAGGACCGCACAGTTAGTAAACAATAGAGCGTGGATTTGAAAATCGGCTTACTTCACAGCCTTCTCTGTTAACAATCATGCTCTACTGTATTTCTAATGCTAAGAAAATGAACAGCAGCATTAAAGAAAAAATAACGGATAAGGACTTATGAGATCTAAGAACATATTCTTTTTACTTTACCTTTTTTCCTGTGGGAAAATTAGTCTTGAATCACAGATGTTAAATGAATGAATGAAAAAGAAACAATATTCCAGGTACTTTGAGATTAATTAAAGACAAAGAGGTTTTAAACACTGGTAGTGGTTGCTAAAAGAATTTAAATGTAGGATATGTCTAAATAAATATATGATTTCAGGTTAAACTGTAAATGATAATTCTCAAAAGAGAAGATAAATAATGTAAAATAATCATTTAAAAATAAACTACCTATCAATCCCAAATTATACCAACAAAATTAAGAAATAGGAAGAAATGTTTGAAAGAAAGTAACTGATTCTCTCATCTTACAAAGGGAGGAACTAGAAGATACTATTTATGGTATATATAAATAATTAGAAAAATTCAGATAAAATTTTTTTAAAGATTATTGGCAAAATGTAAAACAATGTATTCCTTTCAAATCACATAGAAAAAATGCTTAAAAGAAACGAAAGAAAATATAAAGACAGAAAAGAAATAGCAAGGATTTTAAAAAGCTTAGATTACCAATTATACAGTAAAAAATTCAACCAATTCAAGTCCCTTGGATATGATTTTTTTAAGTGTCTGCAAGTGATACATTTAAAACAAATAGATTCAGAAAGATTAAAGAGGAAAAGGTAAAGGTAAATTTTAAAAAACAGGAGTTACATCAAAGTAGAAAACAAGAAGCAAAAACATCACATGAGAAAAGAGGACTAATTTTTTTTAAAATCCACAACTCATACAACTTTATGTACTAAATAACAGCGCTAAAATATAAAGTAAAAGTTGTTAAACATGCAAAAAGAAATGCATATAAATCCAGAAGTACATGGAGACTTTTTGGAGGTGCAATTACAGTCGGCAAAAATATAAATCTGGTTAAATAAAAGTCATCTGATGTCAAACAATGTAGGCTTTATACATATATACGATAAGAGTTTGGACTTAAAAGCAAAAGATGATAAAAACAGTGTTTTTTTAAGAATGTTCTTTTGTATAGTTATGTGAGGGATGGAGGGTAAAGGGACTGAAAATAGGAAGACAATCTTCCTGAATGAAAGAATGAATGACAATCAGAATTCGATTCCCAGAGTAGTCCAATAATTAAATACATTTCTAGGAAATGCCATCTTAAGGAGGCTGGCTCCCATTAGGCAGTACACTATTCTATATTGATACAGCTCTTTACTCTTTACAAAGTGCTTTCACATTCCTTTTACTTTCAACACTGTAACAAATAGGAAGAGACAGTGATATTTAGATGAGAACAAAATAGAAACTCTTGGAAACAAGAAAGGAGCATGACTCAAGGAGGGAAATTCCTGTTGCCTTAAGAGGACTGTTGGTATATATAATGCCCCATATATACTGATTAAGAATTTACTTCCAGGTTCAGCATTTCTACTCCCTCCAAGAAGAGGATCAACACTGAAGTACCAGCAACAGCAGCAACAAACATGTGTGTGAAGGGCATGTCTACAGTCTTGGCTGTGATATTCTGTGCTATGATTGTTCAAGGTATATGGTACTTTTTACTTCTCAGCCTACAAATTTCTTTTCTAATGCTTCAAATGTCTTTTCTTGTACTTTTATCCTGAAAGATATAATAAATTTTTATTTAACCTCACACATTAGAAGTAATTACAGCTTTGGCAGAGAATGTTGGAAATGGAAATGTTTAAGGCACTAGATATGATTACTGAAACTAGAGATGATAAACTTAATGGAATTTTTGATTTGGCAAGAGCCTTTTAGCAATAGTTTTAAATGTCTGTTAACAAAATTTTATATGAGATAATATTGTTAGCTTCCTGGAAAAACTTCTGAGCAAATAAGCTCAAGAGGCATGAGGCAAATAAGCTTGATCTCCAATAAATTTCTTTCATGCTTCCTTTTATTCTTTAATGGTTTGCTTGCAAAATTTAAGAGAAAATCATCACCTTACTTTAAGCTCCTTTCCCAGTAACAGCAGCGTCAAGCGCTGTTTGACAAATTACTATCTTTACCCTTGATGAAAACTCAGCTCACATTCTTCACCAGGATTATAAACCACAGCCATCTGTTGCAATTAGATGCATTAGTAACTGATGCTATAATCTGTTCTAGGTTTCCCCATGTTCAAAGGAGGGCGTTGTCTTTGCATAGGCCCTGGAGTAAAAGCAGTGAAAGTGGCAGATATTGAGAAAGTCTCCATAATTTACCCAAGTAACAACTGTGACAAAATAGAATTGATGTAAGTAATGAATTCTCTGAACGTAACAATGGTGGAGGCTTTTAGGGGGTTTTTTGCTTATGTTTTTCCATCCAAAATTTAAGACTGTTCTGGATCTTCCTTTAACAGTATTACCCTGAAAGCACATAAAGGACAAAGATGCCTAAATCCCAAATCGAAGCAAGCAAACGCTATAATCAAGGTAGGTTACAGACTACTTCCATTTTATAGTGTTTTATCCAAGACAGATCTTTTGAAAAAATAAACTAGACAACTGTAGAAAGATTCTGCCATGATCCTGTGTGAAGAGTTTTGATAAGGGGTCTCTGGTTATAATTAGCCTCTCTTTTCTGCTATATGTTTTCAACATTTCAACTCTTAACCATTGAGAAACAAGAACAGCCCAAGTTTATAAAACTCTCATTTTCTCGTTACAGAAAGCTGAAAGAAGGAATTTCTTAAAATATCAAAATGTATGAAGTCCGGGAAAAGAGAATCTGAAAATCTAGAACAAGTTTAACTGTGACTACTGAAATAAGAGCTCTGCAAATGGAAACTGACTTTCTCCGGCCTGTTGCAATGTACATTTATGCCATTCTAGGTTAGGGAACCTTCTAGGACATTTGATGCTTATAATTATTCTGCTGTGATTATAAAACGTTTCTGTCTTTAGAAGTTATCTGTCTGTACTTGATCTATATTCCATATTACAATCTGCAGTTACAACGGAGACACTGACATTATTACTGGATTCAAGACCTTGTGAGTCAAAAGCATCCATGTGTGTAATAAACATTCCTCAAATAATTTTTAATGTAAATACACATTTCTTTTCCCAAAAATCACATAGCCCATACATACCTAGGAAAAAAATTCTTCCTTTTTTTTTTATAAAAAGGCTGTCATTCATGAAATGTTCTATGAAAAAAATTATAAGTTAAGGGAAACTGGTAAGAGTGTAAATATTTCATAAGTGAATTAGTAGCTCTGGTCTTAATTTGATTTTTTAAACAACTTTTTTTTTCTTTGAGATGTTTTGAAGCAATTAGGATATGTATGTTTATTGTGCACTATGGTTTTATCTATTCTTACAAGTTACAAGACTATTTTGGACACATTTTAAATATAAAATGTTTTTGTCTATCAAAGAAAAATGTTGAAAAATAAATATATATGCAATCTGGCAATCACCTTTACTTTCTATGATTTCTTAGAAAAACATATACTCTCTTTTTTCAGTCAGGCCTATACTATAAAATTTAGGGATATCTAAAATACTTTTACTTTGAAAAGAATCAAAATAATTTTCCTCTAATAAATTACCACAACTCTTCTTAAAACAGAAACCATTATACGTTTTCCAGAAATCTGAGATGCCTTTAGCAATTTTACCTTGTATTTCAAGAAGCATATAGCTACCTGTCATCACACAGAATTGTTTAGAAATGTATTTTAACGGGTAGCTGTGAAAGACAGCTGTCTTTTCTTTAAGGGGTCTTCCTAGGTTCAAATCCCCTTCTTACTTGGGACAAATCCCTTATTATGTGAGTCTTAGTAGGAGCCAAAACGGAGAAGCAAAAGGAAGGAGATCTTCCCTGGCAGCCAGAACAAGGTCTCAGCCAGACCACTCTTACCCTACACACTTTGAACTCCAGCTAGCACCACAAAGATACTATCCGTAAGAAAATTATTTAAAGCAGCAGTAGCTGCAGTGTAAGTCTTACAGTAATGGCTTCCTTACACGTGCTCCTGTAGCACGACTTCGGCTAGTCTTTCCTGATACCTGGTTCCCTTAGGTTTTCGTCCATTTTCCAAGCCTGATTCTTAGCCTTCCTGTGGATTCTTCACCTACCAATTAAACTGCTTTTCTGCTGAAGATAGCTGGAGTTGGTTTCTCTGCATGTATGCAAAAATCTTAGCTGATAAAGCACTCTTTATATAGACACCTCTACATTTGAAAAAATGAAAATATTTGTTACAAAATTACCAGAAGAATAATCAGGTATTTCCGTTTATTTGAAAACAAAAGAACAATTTTAATGTATCATTTCTGTATCCTTCCAGTTGATATCAAAGAGCCAACCATAAAGCAGTTCAGGGAATGGACAGAAAAGCAAATAGAAGAGGAGGGTCCCTAGAACCTAAAAGGCCCTCTTACTGACTGGCTTTTTGACTGGTGTCTACAAGCAATAATGAGAAGCCAAAACGTTATCCAGGGGATTTTTATATAAATCTATATAATCTATATCATATATTTATACTATGATGTATAATATAAATGTATGATATATAACAAATATATATATATCATAAACCCTATACACATTAGACTTCTATATGAATCCCCTGGATAGTTTAAGATCTGGATCCAATATTTGATTTTTTTAGAGTATCTTTAAAAATAAAAATTCACTGAGTTAGGACTACATGATAAATTTGGTATTTTTTAAAAGTAAAGTAATATAGATCAGTAGATTATTATTGAGAAGACAACATATACTTAAATGTCTTCAGGGCAAAATAAACATACGAAAGAATTAATATACTTGAGCCAAGATCCTTCCCACTTCAGTACCTTTGGTACATACTATTCTCTCTGCCCATTTCTTCACTAAACTAATGCCTGCCTATTAGTCACTTATATCTCAGCTTAAATAACAATTTCTCCAACAGATCCTCTTTGAAACCACTCCTTCAATCTTAAGTAGATTAAGTATCCTATTTATTTGTTTTCTTAACACTCTCTACTTTTCCATCATATTATTTCTTGCAATTGTAACTAAAGAATTATTCCTACCTTTAAGATCTGCTCTCCCACAAGTGTAAGCTCAGGAAGAAATCCACTGCAGTCCTAGACTACAGAACAGTGCCTGGCACATATTGGACCCTCAATAAAATATTTGAGAATGGAATGACTGAATGGCAATAGAAATTAAGGGGAAAAGAACTTACATCAGAGGAACAGCATGAAGGAATGCACAGTGGTAAGGTGAGCTTCGAAAATAATAATTAGATTGGTTTGGTTGGAGTGAAGGCTGAAGCGCAGGAAATGTCTAGCTAAACAACCTTAAATTTTACTCTCCATAAATGGGATTCATTAAATATTCATGAATAAGAGAATGACCCTATCAAAGTTAGTCCAAGTTATTCCAAATTATTCTGGGAAAGGCACAGAAGGTTGATGGGAACTGGGAAAGACTGGGAAAGGGAACATGTAGCCTTAGCTTGGTCTATATTTCCCAAACTTCATGTCATTCTCATACCATCTTCACAAATTTTTACCATATTTCTGATCAATCTTCAGTATATTTTGCAAATTGTGTATCACCTTTATTTTGCTCACATATACATAAAAAGCAAACTTTCACTCCTGCACATGTGAACTATCACTTACTAGAGAAATAAAATGTAACAATAAAACGAAATACAATGAAATGACACTAAATCCCAGCAAGATACTATTGTATGCCAAAGGTTCTAGGCTTCAGGACTGCTCTGTATTTGTTAAAAAGGAGATTAACACAGTTGGTGAGGTGTTTGAAAGCCATACTAATATCAAATTGAGACTCTCCATAATTTAATCAGAGGGACTAAAGTTAAAAAGAGAACAATTAATTGATATTAAATGTTGTTATTCATGAACCTCCTGGTATTGTCCCACACTTGGGGAAATACTGGTTTGAAAAGTAGTAAGGGCAGTAAGTTAAACAGAATTTCCTTACGACCCAGCAATTCGACTCCTAGGTACACACCCAAAAGAACTGAGAAACAGTTGTTCAAGCAAAAACTTCATAAAGCACCATTCACAATAGCAAAAAGGTAGAAACACCCAAATGTCCATCAACAGATGAATGGAAAATGTGGTGTATACACACAAAGGAATACTATTCAGCCATAAAAAAGAATGAAATACTGATATACACTACAACATATATGAACCCTGAAAACATTAAGTAAAAGAAACCAGACAAAAAAGGCAACATATTGTATGAGTCCATTTATATGAAATATCCAGAACAGGCAAATCCATAGAAACAGAAAGCAGATTACTGGTTTTCAGGGGCAAGCAGGAGGAGGTAATGAGAAGTGACTGCTTAATGGGTACAGAGTTTCTGTTTGGGGTGATAAAGTTCTAGAACTAGATAAAAGTGATGATTATACAACACTGTAAACGTACTTAATGCCACTGAATTGTATACATACTTTTAAATGGTTAACACGGTAAGTTTTATGTTATATACATTTTACACAGTATAAAAATAACAAGGGCTAACCTAAGGTGGTAGTGGTGAAAACAGAAATATACTAGGACTACACTGCAAAAAGAGAATCAATAAGACTTACTGATAGGCTGGATGTGACGGCTGAAGCTGAGGAAAGGAACCAAGGAAAATGCTAAGGATTTGAGTCTGACGTGGAGGCAGAGAGGGAATCAAGAAAAGCAGCTGAGGTTTTGAGGTTTAAAAAAATAGTACTGCCACTAAAAGAAATAGGTCAGGGGAAGATGTGGTTTAACAAAGAAAACTACAGGCTGGGTTTTATACATTTGGAACCTGAGATGCCAAATATCCACAGTAATTCAGAAATTCAGAACTGTTTCCTCTAATTAACCAAGAGGAGTTTTCAAATATATATAGTAGTTTTGGATAAAACTGCTGGAAAAGCAAAGATCATATTTAATTATTTTTGGCTATTGAGTATGGTACTTAATATACCCATATGAAATTAATATACCTCTTTAGTACCTGTTTCTTAAAGATTTTCAGAACTAACCCATATAAATCCTTATGCTGTAGTCAATGCATTCTGTGAATTATAAATAGTACACTCACACACACACAATCGTCTGGGTTATTTGCAGGAGGGGGCAAGGCAGTCTTAGTTGCTTCTTCTTGCCTTGTCTGAGAATTTTGAGCCTGAGATCATTATGTACATTGCAACTATAGTTTTGCTTAAGTACTAAAGAAGAATAACTACACTTCCTGGAAATTCTGGCTCCATAAATTCAGATGTAGTTGCTTGATGCTGCTCAATAAACTGCTAGTATGTTGGAAATATCCTGAGGTAAACCACAGACTTCACATAACTTCCCATAAACCATGATTTAACATCCTTCAAATTGTTCACAAAGACAAATCATCAATAAGAGTTTGAAGAAAACCAAATGAGGATCTAAAATATGGAATAACATGCATTTTCAACTACATACTTAAGATTCCTCCTCCCAAAAGACAACTAACAATCAATCAGTTAAAAGTAGATCTTTTCTAAAGCTTTTGATTAGAAACGGAACAAAACATTCATAAAGTTCATTTTTACTTAAATCTTTGATTTATGAGAGGGAGGGGAGAAGGCACCATACTCAGGAAAACACATTTACCTTTATGGCACTCTCAAATGTTCTCTCTTCGCCCAAATGATTAAGCCTGCCATACAGCAGTCTCCCCTTATCCACAGTTTCACTCTTCATGGTTTTAGTTACCTGTGATCAACTGAAGTCCAAAAATATTAAACGGAAAATTGCAGAAACAAACAACTCATGTTTTAAATTGGTGCCATTCTGAGTAGCATGATGAAATCTCACACCATTCCGCTCCATCCCACTTGCACTGCTACATCACAACGCCTAAGCCCTTCACCTCACTTCATTTCATCATGTAGGCATTGTATCATCTCACATAACCACAAAAGAAAAAAGGGGTGTACAGTACAATAAGGTATTTTGAGAGAGAGAGACCACATTCACATAACTTTTATTACAGTTTCTTGTTATTTTCTATTTTATTAGTTATTGTTGTTAATCTCTTAGTGTGCCTAATTTATAAATTAAACTTTATCATGGGTATGTACATACAGAAAAAAACATAGTACAGACAGGGTTCAGGACTATCCATGGTTTCAGGCATCCACTGGAGGTCTTGGAACATATTCCTCACAGATAAGGGGGCACTACTGTATTTGTAAACATCCTCCCAAACGCATGAGTTCAGAAACACAGTGCTCTATTTCAAGGTACGTTCATCTTTGTTATCTATTGCAACTCCAAAAAAAGAATAAGGCTGCCCCTACTTCCACCTCTACCTTGACCCTGGGCCTCTCTTCAACAAAGCCATATGCCTACGGCCTACCTGCCCTATTTTCATCACACCCCAAGTTGTCACAAGATTCTGAAAATAAAATCATCTAAATTTAATATGTATGCCAATACAATAATATATCCATATTCTCTCTCACACACACACATATATATTTCATTTACCCCTTAAAAAAGACCATAGGAAGCAAAACAAAGATTTGGAACCTCTTGCCATTTATATTTAGCATCCATCCAAATGACATTACCTGAAAGTACAATTCATATCACATTTAATTTCTTCAATTCATCCCTTTCTATCCTATCTCTATGGTTAAAACTTTAGCCCAGGCCCTGACTGGCTCTTATCCAGACTACTGTAAGAGCCTCCTTAATCTCCCTGTCTCAGTCGTCCATCCTCCAACAGTGCTCCACAGTAACCTCTGACAAAGACTCTCTCCTTGACCAAGCTTTAGCTCGCTCCTCTGAATCTTCTTCTCAGCTAGGCCTCAACCTTTTGGATTCTTTGTTTGTCTTTGCAGAATCCAGTTTTAGCAAGAATCTTGCTAATAGCTCATTTAGCCAGAATCCCCCATCCTTGATATCTGATCACTCCTGATATCTGGTCAAATTCCTCATTTTCCACCATCCCTCTGTGATATCTGATCATTCTGACCTGCCTTCAGCAAGCATCCTGTTAGGTCAGTTTAGCAAAAATTACCCTATCTCCGTAAGACTTTTCCATCCATTAATCCCCCAGCCCAGACTCCTTAGTCATAAATCCCTACTTTTCCACACTGTATTTGGAACTGAGCCCAGCACTATACTGAGGTCTCTTTCCCTGTATTGCAACAGTTCCTAAACAAAATCTGTTTTTATCATGTTAACTATCATTCAACTCTGGTTTTCTTTGACATTTTCTAAAATGTAAATCTGATATTACTCTCCTTTTAAAATCTTTCAGGGGCCAGCCTGGTGGTGTAGTGCTTAAGTTCGCTTCAGCAGCCCCAGGATTTGCCGGTCTGGATCCTGGGTGCAGACCTACTCCACTCATCAGCCATGCTGTGGTGGCATCTTACATACCAAATAGAGGAAGATGGGCACAGATGCTGCTCAGTGACAATATTCCTCAAGCAAAAAGAGGAAGTCTGTCAACAGATGCTTGCTCAGGGCCAATCTTCCTCACCAAAAACAAAACAAAACAAAAACAAGAAGAAAATCCTTCAATACCTTCTCATTGTCTTCAGAATAAAGTCCACATTGCTTAGCCTCTCTCTCTGAATGCTGCTGCTCCCTAAAATCTCTACTCCAGTCATAATTATTTGCCATTTCCATGTTATTTTCTGTCTGAAATGCCCTTCTCCTTTATCCACTTGTCTAATACCTACTCATCCTTCAAGACTCTATTCAAGAGTTACCTGCTATAATCCTTTCCTGAGGCATTCCACACACATACACTTTAGAATGGATCACTCTCCCCTTACCACCTCCACTATAACACATCATTCTTCCTATCTGCTTACGATGTCTTCCTCTCCTAGAAGATTCCAAGACTCCTTTCAGCAATCGTGGGATCTCTTTGACGGTTTCCAAGCTTGCTCGGCTGGCTGTCAGCCAATGGTTACCTTACAACACTTGCTTTTCCAGGACTGAGACCATGTCATATTAACTTGTACGCCTGTAGCACCCATGATACAGTTCCTTGGCAGACAGTCAATACTTGCTAATAAAAAAGGACTCTTGGTGCCCAGAGCACCAGAGACCAAAGGGCTTTCACCAGATTCTGCATAAAGTGGTGTTCTAGTTGTATAGTAAGTGATCTTCACATTTGTACAGCTAGCGCATCTCGTACTGAATAAGTGCTCTGAGTGCTCTTAGAACACTCATAGGTGCTTCAAATACTTGTGCTTTTCTAATTGATAGGAGTGATAGACTTGTGAAATCACTTATATTTTTTCATAAAGTTCTCGTCATTATTTTTCTGTTTAATATTTTTTTTTTTTGAGGAAGATTAGCCCTGAGCTAACTATTGCCAGTACTCCTCTTTTTCCCGAGGAAGCCTGACCCTGAGCTAACATCCACGCCCATCTTCCTCTACATTATATGTGGGACGCCTACCACAGCATGGTGTGCGCCAAGCAGTGTCATGTCCACACCCGGGATCCAAACCGGCGAACCCTGGGCCACTGAGAAGCAGAACGTGCGAACTTAATCGCTGCGCCACCAGGCAGGCCCGTTTTTTATTTATTTTGCATTAAACGTTGTAATACACATCATTACTCAATATCATACACGTGCTCTGAAGTCACAGTCTTAAGCATTCACTGTGTAACAACTATGAAAGGGTTGAATGGACAGAGATTATACTATACCATATTACATTATATCATAAAGCAAAAGTTCTCAAAGTGTGACACTCCCTGAACCCACCCCCTAGGGGTCCCTGAGACACTTTCAGTAAGTCCAAAAAAGTCAAAACTATTTTCATAATAATATTATGATGTTACTTTTAAAAGACCAAGGGCAAACACTTAAACCACTTAATCTACATCTATTTATATACCTTGATAATCATAAATAATAGTTACAGATTACATATAAAATCTGTAATTGTATTTCTGTTTTCAAACTGAAAGCAAATATAAAACGTCAGTCTTAGAAGATACATAACAATAATTATGGAGTAATCTGTATTACCCCAGATTGTAGCATCATAATCTGAGAAGGAAGTTCTGGGAGTAAGTGGGAAAGAAGGAATGGGAGGTAACAGAATAAGGAGAAATGGGAGGAATTCAAGGCATTTGACTTGGGATAATGCTAATAATTTCTACTTGTTTTCCTTTTATTAAGGTAACACTGGTTTATAACGTTACATACATTTCAGGTGTACATCATATTTCAACTTCTGTATAGGATACATAGTGTTCACCACCAAAAGTCTAGTTGCCAAAAGTCTAGTTGCCATCTGTTACCATACACCTGTGTCCCTTTACCCCTTCCACTCTCTCCCCACCCCCTTCCTCTCTGGTAACCACCAACCTATTCTCTGTATCTAGTAATGGCCTTCAGCCTTTTCTATACTCTGGCTTACCTATTTTGATTACTCACTATACCATCAACCATCTCCTGGTCACTTGGAATTTATCTTCAAGCACTTTCTTCAGCAGAGACAAATACGAAAAACTTTACCCAGGAGAACTGCTTACCACAGAAATTTTCGGAAACTTTCCCTATTAGAGAATATACTTGTTGCTTTTGTACATGAAAGACAACTTGGCTGGGTATAAAATTCTTGAATCACAGCCTTTTATGAACAAAACTCTATAGATACTGCTTTGGTATAACCAGCACAGAGTGGCACAATTCTGGATGATTTTATCTTTCTTCTTTTGGCACTATCTATTTGTTCCTCCCTGAACAAATGTTGTTGGAATAATAGAAAAATTAATAAAAACAATTTTTAAAAAAGACGTTATGTTGCTTTTTTATTCTCATTCTCTCACAAGTTCCCAGAGGCTACATGGCATGTAATATTGCAACAAATTAAATGCAGAAGTAGATATGAGAGTCTAGCTATCTTGTATTAAACCAGACTTTGAACACATTAAAGAGATTTGCAAAAATGTAAAATAATTTTCACTAAAATTATTTTTAAGTGAAACAATTATTTTCACCAAATTATTTTTGATTTAGAAAATAGTTATTTTTAATAAAAATATGTTATTTATGTTAATATGTAATGGGCTTATCACTAGCTTCTAGTAAAATCTTTTCCTGACTTTGCCTCTTTCTGAGAGATGACAGCTTCCCACTGAATGCTCTCAACATCTCTTGCTGGTTCTTTTAATCTTGTCCACCCCTCTGTAAGTAGAACCTTCATTAAATTATTTTCAAAATTCGAGCTGAGTATATCCTCTGTTTCCTTTCAGGTTCCTGGATACACACTCCTCTTAATCGTGGTCAGGCAGATTCAGCAAGAGAATCTGCTTCCTCCTGAGGGACAACTGATGCCACTAATTTAATATGACCAAGTGCCCTAATGTGTTGATTGATGTCACCGATTTTGACAATAGAGGCTGACGACAAAAGCAACCCACAGAGGCAGTACAGTAGAGTGGTTGAGGCTCTGGAGTTAGACTGCCTGAATGCAAATCCTGCGAAAGAATCCCATTTTAATTTATTAAAAAACAAGCACACCTACAGAGTGGTTGTTAAGATTAAATGTGATAAGTTTTTTTAAAAAGCACAGCCTAACATAAAAGAAAGATTACAGTATTCATTGTATATATTGTTTTCAATAAAATAAATTTTAATACTATGCAGTTAGTTAATATGGAAATCAGCCTCAGATACTTTATATTAAGAACCATGTATAATTTGAGACCTCCTGTGTTGGGATTTGTCAATACATCTTAATCCATAGTCTTCCTGCCCTACTGGAGCAAACGAAGAAAGAGAAAGAGAGGAAGACAGAGAGAAGAGAATGAAAGAGAGAAAGAAAGAAAAAGAGAGACGTCATCACTATGGAGGTGTGAGAGGATCCCTCTGTCTTTCCCCTTCAATATACAGCAAGTAAAACATTCATAACTCAACAAAGACTACATTGCCCAACACACCAGGATGCTGAAGAGATCCACACATCAGTACATACGAAGGTGGGAAAACTGGAGCACACACAGGACGCTAAACAGGGAAACAGAAGAGGCAGTACCCAGGACCATGGACCCCCAGCCAGAGCAGTTGAGCCAGCTTCCCTAAGCCTCAAAGAACCTGGTGGGCAGCAGCAAAGGTGCACATACAACTCCAGCCCAACAGCCATGGTAGCACCTGCAGCCACAGGGAGCAGAGCAGCAGTGGAGGCGAAGCTCCAAGATCCCGGGCCCCCAGCTACAGTTCAAAGCCTGGTAGCAGCAGTGAAGGCATGCACAGGATTCCAACATCCCAACTACAGCAGCCCCTGCAATCACAAAGCAACAGGCAACAGTAGAAGTGGTGCCCTGTGAACCCAGTGTCTTCTGCATCTTCCCTCTCCCTCTGCCATGGAGGCAGAGCTGGGATGATCCAGGTGATCCCAGTACACAGAGGCATCAATCATCCCTGTACCCTGGTAGTGAAGCCAGCAATCACAGCAACACCAGCAACAGCAGGGCATCAGTGACCTCCAGAGGCACAGGGGGTTACAACGAAACTACCAGCAATACCCCAAATAGAGGTGATGGAGAGTGGAATGTGCAGATCCTCAAGTATAGCCAGAGGCAACTAGGATAAGAGAAACCAAAATGTGCACTATAGTGCCACCTCCTGAAAAACAAAAGAAAGGTCTCTAATCCCCAATCAGTTAAAAAGTTTGAATCAAAACAAAGCTAGGGGCTGGCCCAGTGGCATGGTGGTTAAGGTTGAGTTTGCACACTCTGCCTCAGTGGCCTGGGGTTCACAGGTTCAGATCGCAGGTGCAGACCTGTACACGGCTTATCAAGCCATACCGTGGCAGATGTCCCACATGCAAAAAATAGAGGCAGACTGGCATGGATGTTGGCTCAGGGACAATCTTCTTCAAGCAAATAAAAGAGGATTAGCAAGAGATGTTGGCTCCAGGCCAATCTCCCTCACCCAAAAAACACACACAAAGCTATACCTAAATAATAAAAGTGTTTGCTCCGACAAATGCACAAAGGAATAACTCAGCAAGCACCACAAAAAGCCACAGTAACACGGTATCACACAAAGAAAATAAAAATTCTCCAGAAACGAACATAAAGTCATAGAAAATTATGATCTAACTGATAAAAAAACTCAAAATAGTTGTCATGAAGAAACTCAATGAGCTAGAAGAAAACTCTGAAAGGCAGTTCAATGAGCTCAGGAATAAAATGAATGAACAGAAGAATACTTTACCAAAGAGACTGAAACTTTAAAAAACAAGCACCAAACAGAAATTCTGGAGCTAAAGAATTTAATAGAGAGATGAAGAAAAGCATTAAAAATAGAGCAGACCATACAGAACAGAGAATTAATGAGCTTGAAGATAGGAACTTAGAAATGATGCATGTAGGAGAGGAAACAGTACTAAGATTTTTTAAAAATGTAGAAATTCTATGAGAATTATCTGACTCCATTAGAAAAAGGCAACATAAGAATAATGGGTACCCCAGAAGGAGAAGAAAAAGAGAAGGTAGGAGAGAGCTTATTTAAAGAAATAATAGCTGAGAACTTCCCAAACATGGGGAAGGAACTGGACATACAAATTCATGAAGCTAATAGAACACCAAATTATCTCAACACAAAACGACCTTCTCCAAGACACATGATGATAAAACTGTCAAAAGTCAATGACAGTGAAAGAATAAAGGCAGCCGGGGGGAAAAAACAAGCTACAAGGAACCCCCATTAGGCTATCAGCAGAGTTCTCAACATAAACTCTACTAGGAGAGAATGGAATGATATATTCAAAATACAGAAAGATAAAAACTGTCAGCCAAAAATACTGTATCCAGCACAGTTATCTTTCAGATACAAAGGAGAAATAAAAACTCTCCCACACAAACAAAAGCTGAAAGAGTTCATCATCACTAGACCTGCCTTACGAGAAATGGTGAAAGGAGCTCTCCTACCTGAAATGAAAAGGCAAAGGTAAACAAACCTTTAAGCAAGATGATAAATAAAAAAAGGTGAAAGAACTGCAACTCTGCATCAGAATAAATTAATAAACAATTATAAAGATTAAAGGGAAAGGAAGCATTAAAAGTAACTATAACCACCTTCAATTTGGTAACAAACTCACAATATAAAAAGGGATAATTGGTGACAATAAAAACACAAATGGGGAAGAGGAAAAGGACAGAGCCTGCATAGGGAAATGAAGGTAAGACGCTATCAGCAGAAAAAGGACTATCTTATCTATGAGACTTATTACACAAACCTCATGGTAACCACAAAACAAAAATTCAGAGCAGTCACAAAACATAAAAAAAGAGGAAACTTAGAAACACATCACAGAAAACCACCAAAATGAAATGGCAGGCAGAAATACAAGGACAAAGAAACAATGGAAATATAGAGCAACCAGAAAACAAAAGATAAAATGGCAGTATTAAGTCCTCATATATCAATAATCACCCAAAATTTAAATTAAAATGGATTTGATTGGATCAAATTAACCAATCAAAAGACATAATGTGGCTGGACGGATTAAAAAACAAGAGACAAGAATACGGGTCCAGGAGATCCATCTCAGCTCTAACGACAAACATAGGCTCAAAGTGAAGGAATGGAAGATGATACTCCAAGCAAATGGCAGCCCAAAAAAAGTAGGTGTAGCCAAAGTTGTATGAGACAAAATAGACTTCAAGTCAAAAAAGAAAACATGAGACAAAAATGGACATTATATAATGATAAAAGGAAAATCCATCAAAAAGACATAACATTCATTAATATTTATGCACCTAACATAGGAGCACCAAAATATATAAAACAATATTAACAGATCTAAAAGGAGAAACTGACAACACCACAATAACAGTAGGGAACTTTAACACCCCATTTACATCAATGGATAGATCATCAAGACATAGTCAACAAGGAAACACTGGTCTTAAGTGAAACATTAGACCAGATGGACTTAATAGATATACAAAGAATGTTCCATCCAAAAGCATTAGAATACAAATTCTTCTCAAGTGCACATGAAACTTTCTGAAGGGTAGATCATATATTAGGAAACAAAACAAGTCTCGATAAGTTTAAGAGGACTGAAATCATATCAAGCACCTTTTCCAACCACACGGGTATGAAAATAGAAATCAACTACAAGAGGAAAGCTGGGAAAGACACAAATACGTGGAGACTAAACAACATGCTACTGAACAACCACTGGATCAACAAAGAAATCAAAAGAGAAATCAAAAAATACCTGGAGACAAATGAAAATGAAAACATAACATAGCAAAATCTATGGGATGCAGCAAAAGCAGCAGTGAGAGGGAAGTCTATAGCAATACAGGCCTACCTCAAGGGGCAAGAAAAATCTCAAATGAACAATCTAACATTATACCTAAAGGAACTATAAAAAGCAGAACAAACAAAGCCCAAAGCCAGCAGAAGGAAGTAAATAATAAAAATCAAGAGTGGAAATCAATGAAATAGAGATTAAGAAGATAATAGAAAATGATCAATGAAACCAAGAGCTCACTCTTTGAAAAGATAAACACAACTGACAAACATTTAGCTAGACTAAGAAAAAAGAAAGAAGGCTCAAATAACTAAAATAGGAAATGAAAGAGGAGAAATTACAACTGATACCATAGAAATACAAAGGATTATGAGAATACTATGAAAAGCTATATGCCAACCAGATGGATAACCTAGAAGAAGTAATTTTTTAGAATCATACAACCTTCCATAACTGAATCAAGAAGAAATAGAGAATCTGAATAGAGTGATCACTAGTAAGGACACTGAAACAGTCATCAAAAACCTCCCAAAAAACAGAAGTCCAGGACCAGGCAGCTTCTCAAGTGAACTCTACCAAACATTCAAAGATTTAATACTTATCCTTCTCAAACTCTTTCAAGAAATTGAAGAGGAGGGAGTGCTTTCTAACTCATTTTATAAGGCCAACAGTACCCTGATACCCACATCAGACAAAGACAACTCACACACACACACAAAATTAAAGGCAAATATTGTGATGAACATAGATGCAAAAATCCTCAGCAAAATATTAGCAAATCAAATACAACACATTAAAAGGATCATATGCCATGATCAAGTGGGATTTATTCGAGGGATGCAAACATGGTTTAACAACCACAAATCATCAACGTAACATACCACACCAAAAAAAAATGAAGAATAAAAGTCACATAATCATCTCAACAGATGCAGAGAATGCATTCAACAAGATTCAGCATCCATTTACAATAAAAGATCTCAATATGATGAGTATAGAAGGAAAGTATCTGAATATATTGAAGGCTATATACAACAAACCCACAGCTAACATCATACTCAATGGTGAAAAACTGAAAGCTGTCCCTCTAAGAACAGGAACAAGATAAGGATCCCACTCTCACCACACTTATTCTATGTGGTATTGGAAGTCCTAGCCCGAGCAATAGGTACCCAAATTGGAAAGGACGAAGTAAAACTGTCACTATTCATGGGTGACATGATTTTAAATATAGAAAACCCTAAAGAAGCCACCAAAAAAACTATTAAATAATAAATATAGTTAAGGTTTCAGGGTATAAACTCAATATAGAAACATCAGTTGCATTTCTATACACTAACAACAAAATAGCAGAAAGAGAAATCAAAAACAAAATCCCATTTATGACAACAAAAATAATAAAATATCTAGAAATAAACGTAACCAAGGAGGTGAAAGATCTGTACATTGAAAACTGTAAGACACTGGCTGAAAAAAATCAAAAACACAAAGAAATGGAAAGATATTCCCTGCCATGGACTGGAAGAATCAACACAGTTAAAAGGTCCATATTACCTAAAGCAATCTACAGATTCAATACAATCCCCATCAAGGTCCCAACAAACTTTTTCATGGAAATAGAATGAAGAATCCTAAAATTTACATGGAACAACAAAAGACCCCAAATAGCCGAAGCAATCCTGAGAAAAAAGAACAAAGCTGGAAGTATCACACTCTTTGATTTCAAAGTTTACTACAAAGCTATAGTAATCAAAACAGCATGGTACTGGCACAAAAACAGACACACAGATCAATGAAACAGACTTGAGAACCCAGAAATAAACCCACACATTTATGGACAGTTCATTTTCCACAAAGGAGCCAGGCACATACAATGGAGAAAGGAAAGTCTCTTCAGTAAACGGTGTTGGTAAAGTGGATAGCCACATGCAAAAGAATGAGAGTAGACCACTATCTTACCTCATACACAAAAGTTAACTCAAAATAGACTAAAGACTTGAATGTAAGACCTGAAACCATAAAACTCTTAGAAGAAAATATAGGCAGTACGCTCTTTCACACTGGCCTTAACACTATCTTTTTGAACATCGTGTATCCTCAGGCAAGGGAAACAAAAGAAAAAATGAACAAATGGGATTACATCAGACTAAAAAGCTTCTGCACAGCAAAGTAAACTATCAACAAAACAAAAAGATAACATACCAACTAAGAGAAGATATTGCAAATCATGTACCCAATAATGGATTAATATCCAAAATACATATAGAACTCGTACAACTCATCAACAAAAAAACAACCCAAGTAAAAAATGGGCAGAGGATCTGAACTGACGTCTTCCCAAACAAGATACAGAGATGGCCAACATGCACAGGAAAAGATGTTCAACATCACGAATTATTAGGGAAATGCAAATCGAAATCACAATATTACTTTATGCCTATCAGAATGGCTATTACTAAAAAGACAAGAAATAAGTGTTGGAGAGGCTGTGGAGGAAAGTGAACTCTCATACACTGCTGAGGGGAATGTAAATTGGTGCAGCCACTATGGAAAACAGTATGGAGATTCCTCCAAAAAAATAACAAATAGAACTATCATATGATCCAGCTATTCCACTTCTGGGTACTTATCCAAAGAAAACAAAAATAATAATTTGAAAAAATATATGTACCCCTATGTTCACTGCAGCATTATTTACAAAAACCAAAACTTGGAAACCACCTAAGTGTCCATCAATGGATGAATGAATAAAGAAGATGTAGCATATATATACAATAGAATATTACTGAGCCAAAAAAAAAAAAGATGAAACCTTACCATTTGTGAAAATATGGATGGAGCTTGAGGGTATTATGCTAAGCGAAATAAGTCATACAGAAAGACAAATACTGTATGATTTCACTCATATGTGAAAGATAAAAAACAGAACAAAAACAAAAACAGATACAGAGAACAGATTGGCGGTTACCAGAGGAGAAGGGGAGTCGGGGCAGGAAAAATGGGTAACGGGACATTTGTACAGTGATGGATGGAAACTAGACTTTTGGTGGTGAACACAATGTAGTCTATATAGAAGTTGAAATGATAACGTACACCTGAAGTTTATATAATGTTATAAACCAATGTTACCTCAATTTAAAAAAAAAGTGAAAGAGGGAAAAGGAAAGAGAGTTAAATAGACAAAGATAAAGAGTGAAAAAAAAGGAAGAGAGAGAGAGACGGAGGTAAGGAAACAGAAAGGATACCAATTCCCAACTTCTCTTCTCTGCCTCTCCTCTGGTTTTATCTCTGGTTTTATCTCCTATTCAATTTAATTCACTAACCACAATTTTTACACCTCTCCCCCTAGAGTTCTTGGATCTCTGGATTAACAATTCAATGACCCTCCCTGAACAGTATCCTCAGTATGATTTAAACTCATCAATCGCTCTGTTAAGCCAAAATATTGCTACAATTTAATAGAGATTCTTGGAAAATTCCCAATATTTAAGATACAAAATGACTCAGAAAAGTAGCAGCCTAATTATGCCACATTTCTTTGGCTCTTTTCCAAAGGAGGAACCAGGAATCTAAAACTTACTATTTCTCTGAAATGAGAACTTATGGTAAATTAAGTTTCTACTGGACCTCAGGTGTACAGATGTGGATTAATCATCATTTTAGTTGATGATACATACACTGTCATCTCTGATTCATGCATGCAAATATTTATCTTTGTAACATAATGAAGACCCATGAACTACCACCCAAATCAAGAACTACAACATTAACAATAACTTAAAATACAACCATGTGCTCTTTCCCTATCCCATTCCTTTCCCTCCTCCAACCCCAAGATAATCACTATCCTGAATTCCTTGTTTATTATTCCTTTGCTTTTTAAAGAAATGGTGGTAAAATACACATAACTTAAAAATAGTTAAGATGGTAAAATGTTAAATGTACAGTTCAGTGGCATTAAGTACACTCACACTGTTGTGCAACCATTACTCCTTGCTTTCCAAAAATAGTTTTATTTATATACACATCCTAAACAAATTTGGAGCGGGGGAGCGCTAAGGAAGATTCACCCTGAGCTAACATCTGTGCCACTCTTCCTCTATTTTGTATATGGGTCACCACCATAACATGGCCACCAAGTGGTGTAGGTTCATGCCCAAGAACCAAACTTGGGCCACCAAAGTGGAGAACACCCAACTTAACCACTAGGCCACAAGACCAGCCCTAAACAAAATATTATTTAACTTTAGTTTTGCTGAACTTTATCAAAAGGGTAATCATTCTGAATTTAAATTCAACATTATTTTACGTGACATTATTTTAGAAAAATTCATCTACATTTTCTGCAAACAGATCTTGTTTGACTTTTGTTAGTTTTATTCCTAAGTATTTTATGTTTTTAAGTATTTATTGTTGCTACTGTAAATTTTTTCTTTTAAAGTAACATTTTAAATTATTTGTTGATGTAGAAAGCATAATACATTGATCTTCTAGCCATTCACTTTAATAAATTCTGCTATCTTTTACAAAACTTAGCAAATTCTTTTGGGTTTTCTAAGCAGACAATCTTCCTTGCAAAATTTTCTTTCTTTCCGTTCAATTCTTACAGCTTTAACTTCTTTTTGTTTGTTTTATTTTTTAGGCTAGGACCTACAGTACAATGAAAAGAAGTGCAAAACGGCCATCCCTGTCTTGTTTTGTAAATTCACAGTGTAGGTAAGATAGGTTACCTAAATAAGCCCTTTCCTAAAAGTAAATGCTGCATGATTCCAATTCTCAGTTCTACCATGAGAGTCATGCCTGTGACTAGTGAATACTGTAAACTAACAGATTCATCCGACCACACAAATAATTGCACCATCCAGAGAGAGAATACTACTGTATTTGTTGCACCTAGGAGATAAGATGAAACTTGAAATGCTGGCCAATGAAAAATTCATTTAGATTTGTTACTTTTTTCTTTTTTTAAAGATTGGCACCTAAGCTAACATCTGTTGCCAATCATCATCTTTCTTCTTTTTTTCTTCTTCTCCCCAAAACCCCCCACTACATAGGTGTATATTTTAGTTGTAAGTCCTTCTGGTTCTGTTATGTGGGATGTTGCCTCAGCATGGCTTGATGAGCAGTACTAGGTCTGCACCCAGGATCTGAACCAGCGAAAACCTGGGAAGCTGAAGTGGAGTGCATGAACTTAACCACTTGGCCATGGGGTCAGCCCTACAATACCTTTTTAATCTCATTTACACTTTTTACTATATCTTTTTAATCTGTCATCTTTGGAACAACCTGAAAGGTGGATGGGTTGGGTATCACAATGCGCATTTGAAGATAAGAAAATTGAAACATAGACAGACCTAACAATTTGTCCAAGATCACAGAAAAAGTGAGAGACAGAACAGATATACTCTATCTCTGGATTCTGAGCCCATCTCATCATCCCATCCAGTGTAAGGAAAACAAAACGTTGCATGGTTTAAAATGCATACAAACAGAAGCTATTCCTAGCTCTCTCAAGCATAATGATTCTAAGGGTCTACCTACCACCCACTTTCCCCCTTGCTCAGGCTGGTAGTGAATGATGGGTAATTCAAAAGTATGTAAGGGAATCTTGTGGGAGCTAAGTGAAAACTATGAAAGGGAAAATTCTGCCCTCCTGTCCCATACTTTCCAAGGAGTACTGTACATCAGCTAAGGGGATTCCCAGTCTACAAAAATCACTGAACTCCAGCTCACGTTTTAGGAATATTTCTTCTAAGCACATTAGTTTCCCGGAAAGCATTTTTTTCTCAGTCTGTAACAAGTCTGTCAGGCCACACTGTTTCTTTTGGTCTGATGCCATGGAGGCTTAAAGATAAACCAAAAGCATTTGAAACTGAAACTGAAGATGGGACATTTCCTTAACTTTTGTCCTCTTTCAAAACGACTCAGATCAGTGAATTCTAAGAAAATGAATATATCAAAAGGCTTGCAAAAGCTGAGAGAAAAATAAATTTTTAAAGTATTCTGATTTAGATTTTTATTCAAATGATTCATGTAGGGTTAGCTGTGGATCTAACAAGCAATAGTTGGCTTACTATTCTTCCTGAAAGTTTGATTTTTTTTCTGAATTCTTCTCCACATTAATCACACTTATAAGGTTTCTTCCCTGAGCAGATCCCCATTCAAAACAAGAAGAGAAGAGTCCTTTATTTTGTTTCTTTGCTCACCAGACAGCATTCTGATTACAAATTCAACTTCCCAAGTACTCTGATTCTGGGAAAGGGGTGACTTGGATACCAAACCCAATCAATCCCAGTCACTGGGAGGTCCTCACTATAAATGAATAAATCGTCTTTTTAATTTGCATTTTTGTCGCTTGTAGATTTGGTTAGCAGAATTAACTCTCTGAGAACATGTCTACTCTGGATGATAAGAAAAAAATGGGAGTTTCTAGACCTGTAAACCTGAGGACCAGATCCTACAGAACCCTAACAAGGCATTACCATCCCTATGAGACACTACCAACCTGCCTGACTGGTTGACTGGCAACTCTCTATACGATTTTTTGTGACGTTTTCTCTAATTACACATGCCTTCCCTTCCTGGCCACTTGTCTAAGTACAATTCACACTTTAAGGTTCATCTGAGCACTCCTAGTCTTAATCAGCATACTCTCCTATAAATCTCCATATTACTTATTGTCTATAACATTCATTTGGCACTGATACTACAGTTCCTTTTATTGATATTTATTGTTCCATATTTGTTGATCTTTCTAATTAAAATGCAAATCCATCAAGGACAGCCATTGGATCTTTTCCCTCCTAGTATCCCCTGAGATTAGCTTGGTTCCCTACACAAAGTACAAGACAAAAATGAGAACAAATACAACTCTCCTCACTCCTCTTCTAACACCATCGATGGCCATATACGTAACATGCTCTGAAGAGATTTGCATTCCTTCATTCATTCAGTGCATAATTACAGAAAACCTCCAAGGAATAATTAAGAAGCTTTTAAGGGCATCAGCCTTGGAATGAAGATTCTGGCCTACAGCTAGGTAAGAATACCTGGTACAGTTATTCATCATTTAACGACAGGGATACATTCTGAGAAATGTGTCATTAGGTGATTTTGTCACTGTGCAAACATCAGAGACCGTACTTACACAAACCTAGATGGTACAGCCTACTACACACCTAGGTTGTATGCTACTAATCTTTATGAGACCACCGTTCTTTATGCAGTCCATGGGTAACCAAAATGTTATGCAGTACAGGACTGTATTGATTCTACCTACCTGAATCTATGCTAACTTCTGGGGAAATTATAGTCTTCTTAAGTTAAACAATTCCAAAGCTAGAGGAAATAATACCACTCATGTCCCAGTGTAGAAATCTGATGAGTCCATTGAAATTCTTTTTGAAGATGTACAATTCTTATTTATGCTGCTTCTTAAAGCCTGGAAAAATTCATCCATCCATTCATCCATCCATCCAATATTTACTGAACACTTTCCACATGCCAGATGATGTCCTAGCTGTTGGGGATGCAGCTGTGAATAAGACTGGTAAGGTCCCTGCTCTCATGGGCCTTACATTCTAGTATAAGAAAACAAACATCAAGTGAATAAAAAATAACCAAATATCAGACAGAGAGAAATGCCACGCAGAGAATTAAAATAAGGTCATGGCTGCTTTAGACTATATGCTAACAGAAGGTACTACTTAGCTAAAATCCAAATGTCCAGAAGGAACCACCACCTATGCAGGTGAACAGGGGGAAAAGAATGGGGGAAAAGCTTTCCAGATTGAAAAAAAAATAGCTAATGTAAAGGCCACTGTGACTGGAGTGTAGTGGTTGCGAGGGAAGAATGTGAGATGAGGTTGGAGAGATAGGTAGCAGCCAGATCACAGAGAACTTAGGAAAACAGATTAGTTACAGAATTGGATTTAATTCTGATTAGAAGTTGTTGGAGGGTCTTAAGCAGAGGAGTGATGATGTTTTAAAAATATCACTCTGTTCTACTAAACGAAAGAGAAATCAAAGCATATGCCCAGAAAAATACTTATACAAAAATGTTCATAGCAGCTTTATATGTAATAACTAAAATCTGGAAATAGTCCAAATGTCCATCAATAAGAGAACTGCTCAACCAACTGGTATATTTGTGTAATAGAATACTATGCAGCAATAAAGGGAAACAAACTACTGATTCATGTGACTACACAGATGAATCTAAATAACGTTATACTGAACAAAAGAAGCCTTACACAAAAAGAGTACACACTGAAATGGTTCCGTTTATAAGAATAGGCAAAACTAATCTACAAAGAAAAAAACTGGAAGAGTAGTTGTGTCAGGAGTAGAAGAGATGGGGTGGGGATTGACTGGCAAGTGGCATGAAAGAACTTTCTGGATGGTGGTAATGTTCTATAACTTGATAGGGGTTTGGATTATACAAGTGTATGTATTTGTGAAATTCATTTAATGGTAAACTTAAGATCTAAACATTTCAAAATATGTAAATTTTACCTGAAAAAAAACATTAAAAAAACCCTGTTCTATAGAAAGCACTTCTGGAATAGTGGAATAAGGACCCCTGAAAATCTGCTTCTCTGTAAAAACAAAAAGAACACTGGAAAAAATTGTCAAAACCAACTTTTTCAGAACTCTGAAAAACAGCCAAAGGTATGCAGCAATCCATATGCAGAGAATATCTAAGAAAGAGCTGAATCTCAGTAAGAACAGAAAACTGACGTTTTTCATTTTCCTATTCTCATTCCCCTTCCCCTGCTCAATGATAGCCTTGAAAAAAAATAACCTCACAACTATATAGCTCTGAAAAGCTGCCTAGAAGCTAAGGGAAGGGCAGAACGGGTTTGGAGCTCCTCAAAAGCCCCAGTCCCAGATGATTATCTCTACTGACTCGTCTGAAAGGTTCCTTAAAAGCTCACAGGGCTTGTCTTTATTTGACCTGATTCTGAGCTCACTTGGTACAAGCAATCCTATCCCTAGGACTTAAGCTGAAAACAATCAGTGGCAATTGTTTAACAACTGTTAACTACCTGAGATGGCCTTATCAATCGGGTCTAATAAGAGGCTAAAAATTCTAAAGGAAAAACTGGGGAATGAGATGTCTATAGAGGGCTTTAAAAAGCTCCAACATATTCCTAGGAATCTAAAAGGCCACAGGTAGGGGCCAGCCTAGTGGCATAATGGTAAAGTTCACAGGCTCCACTTCCATGGCCTGGGGTTCACAGGTTCAGATCCCAGGTGCAGACCTAGCACTGCCCGTCAAGCCACACTATGGCAGCATCACACATAAAATAGAGGAAGACTAGCACGGATGTTAGCTCAGCAACAATCTTCTTCAAGCAAAAAGATGAAGGCTGGCAACAGATGTTAGCTCAGGACCAATCTTACTCAAAAAATAATTAATTAATTAGAAATAAATAAATAAAAGTCCACATGTATATGCAGGGTTGTGTATACACTCAGAAAAGACCTGAGAAGGCCCTAATCTATCATCTCAAGCTGACCTTGAGGTTCTGCAAAAACACAAAGTGAAGGCTAAGGCACAACTGTAAATCTCTTGCCGGAGCACTGAGGCATACCACAACACATACACAGAGCCCCTCAGTAAAGGCTAGGAAACTTACTGGTTCAAGAAATTTAGGGAAATCTTAGTCCAATCATTAGCTGATGATTAAGCTAACTGAAGGAAGACTGCAGTGGCTACACATAATAAATAATAAAGACATTACAGAATTACTTCAGGAAACAAATAGCAACAGCAAATCCTGAGGAGGGGAGAAACCTAATTTCTAGAGTTGCCATATTATATTACTTAAAATATCCAATTTCAACAAAAAATTTACAAAACATGCAGAGAAATAAAAAAGTATGGCTCAAACATATTTAAAAAGCAATCAACAGAAAGTGTCCCTGAGGAAGCCCAGAACTTCTTCATTGGACTTACTAGACAAAGACTTTAGATCAGCTATTACAAATATGTTCAAAGAACTAAAGGAAACCACGTCTAAAGAATTAAAAGAAAGCATGAGAACAACATCTCACTAAATAGAGTATATCACTAAAAAGAAATTATAAAAAAGAACCTCTGACTTTGAAAAGTATAATAACCAAAACGAAAAATTCACTAGAAGGATTCAACAGCAGATATGAACCGGCAAAAGAAAGAATCAGCAAACCTGAAGATAAGTTAATTCAAATTATTCAATCTGAGGAACAGAAGAAAAAAAAGGAACAAAGCCTCAGAGATGTATGAAACATCAAGTGTACCAATATATGTATAATGGGAAGAGGGAGGGGCAGAGAGAAAGGGGTAGAAGGAATATTTGAAGAAATAATGGCCAAAATCTTTCGAAATTTGATGAAAACCATTAATCCGCACATTTAGGGAACGCAACAAACTCCAGAGATCCACACCTAGACACGACATAGTCAAATCCTCAAAAGACAAAGAAAGAATCTTCAAAGCAGCAAGATAAAAGTGACTCATCAAGTACAAGGAGCGTCAATGAGATTAAAAACTAAGTTCTCAACAAAAACTACAGAGGCCAGAAAGCAGTGGCGTGACACATTCAAAGTACTAAAAGAAAAATACTGTCACCAAGAATTTTATATCCTGCAAAACAATCCTTCAAAATGCAGATGACTGTTGCACAATTCTGTGAATCTACTAAAAACCAATGAACTGTATACTTTAAAAGGGTGAATTATGTGGCACGTAAATTATATCTCAATAAAGCTGTTATACTAAAAAAAGGAGAAATCAAAATATTACAGATAAACAAAAACTCACTGAAAGAATCTGTCACCAGCAGACCTGCTCTACAAGAAAGATTAAAGGAACTCCTTCAGATTTAAAGGAAAGAATACTAGATAGTAACTCAAATCCACAAAAAGCCATGAGGCTCAGTAAAGAGAACTACATAGGTAAATATGAAGATGATATAATTTTATCTTCTCTGATTTAAAAGACAACTGTAAAAAGCAATAATTATAAAACTGTACTGATGAGCTTACAACGTATAAAGATTTACCTTATATGACAAGAGCACAAACGAGAAGAAAGAAACAGAGTTATATTGGAGCCAAGTTTTTTTGTACTATTGAAATTCAATGGGCATTAAAGTAAACTATACTGTTTTAAGTTAAGAATTATAATCCCTAGGAAATCATTAAGAAAATAACCCCAAAGATATATAGTAAAACATACGACAAAGATTCCAATCATATGAAATGTCCAGAATAGGTACATCCATAAAGAGAGAAAGTAAATTATGGTTATCTAGGGCTGGCTAGGGTGGGAGGTTGGAAGGTGATGGCTAAAGGATGTGGAGTTTCTTTTTAGGGTGACGAAAATGTTTTAAATTTATTTTGGTGATGGCTGCACAACTCTTTGAATATACTAAAAGTCACAAAACTGTACACTATAAATGGGTTAACTGTATATACGTAAGTTATATCTCAATAAAACTTTAAAAAAAAACAAGAGAATTAAAGTGATATACTAGAAAATATCTATCATAAAAGGTGACAGTAACAGAGGAATAGAGAAGCCAAAAAGACAAGATATATAGAAAACAAGTAGCAAAATGGCAGATGTAAGTCCCACCTTATTGTTAACTACATTAAATATAAATGGACTAAACACTCCAATCAAAAGTCAGAAAAAAAACATGAAAACATGATCCAACTGCACACTTTTTACAAGAGACATAATTTAGATTAAAAGATACAAATAGGTTAAAAGTTAAAGAACAGGAAAAAATACATCATGCTAACAGTAACCAAAAGAGAGCTGGAGTAGCTATATTAATAGACCAGATAAAAATTGTTAGTAGAACAAAGAAGGACATTTTAAAATGATTAAGCAAGCCAGAACAGTTAAAAACAAGAATATGAGAAAAATTTTAGAAGGCATCTATATTTCTGATAAAAAAACAGTTCAACAGGCTGATGTATAAAACCTAAGGGTTGTGTAGTTGCAGAAATACAAGATGCTGAATAAGATCTATTTGCGATATTTTAAAGATTGCAATAAAATCCGTCCCTTAAAATAAACTCAAATTTACATATTTTACATAATTAGAATACAAATTTAAGAATTTAGGAAGAAATAAATGTCTTTTTCCCCAAGTCACAAAAATTCCAGGATACACAATGCTTGACATACTCTAAAATGAATCCAACTGTACATGATCTGATTTAACCAAGAAAACTACCTTTTAAAAAAATACTATAAGTGAATAAATGTGTATCTATGTGATTGTTTACTGGCTAACACATGTGTATATCTTAATACACATGGGTTTAACATAGATATAACACAGCATTTTTCACCTCAGTATGAAATTCAGTGTAAGATAGATCCATCATGAACTTTTTCTAGATGTTTAGTTACCGAGGCACCAAAATAACCTCAAAAGATGGCTTCAGCCAGTTAAGACAGATAGCCTGGAAATCAGAAATACAAATCAAGAGCAATGTTCTCTCTGCAGAGGCAGCATAACAAAGTTGTTAAGAACACAGACTTTACAGCTAGAGTTACTTGGTTAAATGAGTCATTATTTAAGGATTAAATGAGTCAATATTCATAAAGCACTTCAAACAATGCCTGAGGGCACAGAGTTATGTAATGTTTACTAAAAAAATCAATTCAATAAGAAATATTTTATCATTAATAACAGATATTTAGTCCACTTATCTGCCTCAACTCTCCTCTTTACTTTGCTATATAGACAGCATCTTAGGTGAGAACTTAGATACTAACAGAAGTAAAATTATCGCCATGTAACTTTTTTATTGTTTAATGTTGAACTGTTCAGAGCCTCTTCCATCCATGATGTCAGACAATTCCCTGAAAATTTTTGACGTTTTTACTCACAGTCTAATTTTTGTTCTGCACAAACAGCTATGGGAGGGCCTCTTCATGTCACTGTCTCTCTCACACTGTCTCTCAGAGGCCTTTCCCTCATCAGAAGAAAACCTCTCTGCTGGATCAAAGTCTTATGGGTTCTATCAGTCCCTGCCTCATTTCCCTTCCTTTTGTCTTTCCAGTTTCCTACAGCTAAGTCCACTGACTTACCCACTTGAAAGCTTAGCTCTGTTCCAGTTGCTGGAACAGACTGACCTGGTACTTGGCACTCCAGCAACTTCTGCCTGCCCCAAGGCAGAAATTGCCTCTGTTCTGATGACAGAGTCCCTGCTTTTGACGTTCCAAGTCATGTGCGCACAGTTTGCAGACAGAGGCTTTTATCTTGGCCTCTATGCCAAGTCTTAGGCCAGCACCTGCCAGGTACATTAGCCTAATCCTAATGGGAAGCCTTGCCTTTCCCTGGCCTATCCCCACATTGCTGCAGCCTAGCTGACTATGAAAAGACCTCCCGGATATTTCCCAAGGTTCCAAGTATCACCTGCATCAGATTTCCCATTCCAGGGTGATGCCTTCATTTGGAACAGTATTTCATCTTGGGGTCTCTGTTGCCAATCGTTTGCAAAGAACACAACCAGACTATCATATCCTCTGGCTACTGCTAAACTTCCACTGTCAGGCCCAACATGTGTTACAATATATTGGTGTCACCTGCTCCCTACTGATGATATCTGCTGTGAATAATCAGTCAAGTACTACCGAATGCTAGGATAAAAACACAGGTTTTGCCCCATTTGTCATCCAGCTGAAATTGTGCTAATTTCAGTTACCACTGTTACCAGTTCAACAGCTAACAGTTTTCTCCTTTGCTTTGCATTTGACAGTCTCTTTTACAGCTGCATCCATCTTAAATCAACCTCTCTATTTCCATCCTATTCTCCCAAGGTCGGTCTTTATTCATGCCCCTCTTTTATATATTTATCTCCTCAAAAAACATCCCTTGTTTTCCTTTGTTTTTTTGCAATAACCCTATCATAGCCATGAATCTTTTTCTTACTCCATTCTATATTATCTTATGATGTTTTCATTCAGGGACTGACTGCAATACATAAAACCTGTTTACTAACATACCAGAAATCAGTTATCCAAACGAGTAGTGTTTTCCCTAGAAATGATTATGTTGGAGGCTATTCACTTATTCTAATGTTATGAATAACCAAAGCATTTCTGGAATTCTTTGAAACATGCCAGTCCTGTATCTCTGATCTTGTCTAAGAAGACCAAAGCTATTACTTTACAGCATTTGATCAAAGGGCAATGCCCAGCTAAATTATTTCTTCCAAAAATTAGATTTATCTACAAAGGATGAAAAACTGCTATTACTGAGGAATTTTTAAACATTATTTAGCCTCTGAAAATAATTACCAAAGTTTAAAATAAATGTTGAGAAAAAGCATCACAGTTAGTGTGCTATTGTGATTGATTTATAAGAAACATGTACTTGGTCACTCAGATAACCAAAATACATTTCTCATATATATATATATGGATCTTTGTCTACAGTTCCCACCTACAGCTCCCAGAACTCTTGGAATTTTCTAAGTGGTGAGAGTGATGAAGGTGTTTTGTTTATGTCAATGAAGGTGACTTGTGGACACCACCCAAGGGTGGGGACTGGTTGCCAGGAAAACCAGCCATGTAATCAGAGGACTGGAACTTTCAGTCCCACCCCCTGATTTCCAGGGAGGGGAGGGAAGCTTGAAGTTAAATCAATTGCCAATGGCTTACTCAATTATGACAAAGTAATGAAGCCTGCATAAAAACCCAAAATGATAGCTCACTGCCCTCTTTTTGAGAGAGCTTCCATTGGGGGGACCAGAACGTTTCCACATGCCACCATGCTGGGCCCCAGGTGCTGCAAGGACAGAAGTTCCTTTGTTCCAGACCTCACCCTATGTATCTCTTCATCTGGCTGTTGATTTGTACCCTTTAATATCCTTGGTAATAAATCAGTAACCTAGTGAGTAAACAGGTTTTCCTAAGCCGTCCTAGCAAATTAATTGAACCCAAGGAGTGGGTCCTGGGAACCTCTGATTTACAGCCAGTCAGTCAGAAGTACAGGTAACAACCCGGACTTGCAACTGGGATCTGAAGTGGAGGGTGATGTTGTGGGACTGCACCTCTTACCTGTGGAATCTGATTCTATCTCTGGGTAGATAGCGTCACAACAGAGTTGAGTTCTCAGACACCCTGTTGGCATCCAAAAACTGCTTGTTGGTGTGGAGAAGCCTCCACATACACACCCTGGAATTGGGTCCAGTAACCTTTGCCATTAGACCAAATGGATGGCAGTCTGTGTGTGACTTAACACAACTACCTAATCTCTAAGATATTCTCCCATATATAAACTGAAGATAACTATCCTATCTTCTTACAGGGCTATTGTAGGAATAAAGTGAGAAAGTATACATCTCTGAAACCCATAAAGTGAATAAATGTAAGACATTCCTATTCATGCCTTACTGCTGCAAATTAAAATATATTCAAAACACAATATTAAGCTATACTTATTTTGAAACTGTATTTAGGACTTTGACTTCAGGATTACGTTGACATTTTTATTTTGCAGGAGGTGAAAGATAAGAATCAAAGTTCCATTTAAAAAAAATACTCCTATATGCAATAAAGTTCTCTTTTTCAAGAAACAGTTCATGTTTTGGAAAGTGAAACCTAACTCATTCACTGAAAAAAAGGGATGCAGGGAAATTCCATAACTCAGAAGCCACAATAATACAAATACTACCTTCGATTCTGCAACTGGGACTTCCCCAAGGAAGAGACATAGCAGATTTTGCTGAGTCACCTGTAATGTTATCCAATCAGAGTTAGAGAGGGAAAGCGCCTTTGCAAATAAATACTGCATTCTAGCCCCACGTTTTCTGAGACACTGCTCAACTGCTTAGATATCCTGAGCCTACTACTGCAGAGGAACCTCCAGTTGCAGCACCATGAATCAAAGTGCTGTTCTTATATTCTGCCTTATCTTTCTGACTCTGAGTGGAACTCAAGGTAAGGAATATTAAGGATATTTAATTTGTAAGGTCAGAAGTAGGACTGGGTATAAATTCTATAAATACGGAAATAATGTATTTGAAAAAGTTTTACAGCCTGCCTATAAATGAAGGGTAAATGAGCAAAGATTCCTTCTGCCCACAGAGTTTATAGTCAGAGAAGCAAGTGGAATAAAAGAGGAGGAGAGTGGAAGCAGAAGAGGGAGGACAGAGAAAATGTGAGGGAATGAGGAGAAGATGACACAGACTCCTCCTTAGTTAACTCAGCTTAATTAACCATATGAACCGTGCTCAGGGATATGATCTTACAATCATAATGTTGTAATTCCATTCTTTCAAATAATCAACTAATCATTCAGAGCTGCATTATAATGGGATCACTCCTCAGATTAAGTGATTATGTGATGACACAGGGATACAGTTTCTGCTAAGTACTACACAACCCACATTAAATGTCTGAAATAAAAACTGCACTAACCTCTCCTGCTGTAATTGCCTCTTTTCCCACAGGAATACCTCTCTCTAGAACTACACGCTGTACCTGCATTAACATTAGTGATCGACCTATTCCTCCAAGGTCCTTAGAAAAACTTGAAATGATTCCTGCAAGTCAATCTTGTCAACGTGTTGAGATCATGTGAGTAAAATCCCATCTGATCACCTCCCTGGTTGTAATGGTATAGTAAATATGTGACGATGACCACAAATCGGTAAGGGGTTTGTGATGATTCTAAGACTTCTATATAGCAAAGAGAAACATCTAGGGTGAAACTTAAATATCTGACTTAAAAACTCTATATTCCATCTGTTGTACTATTACAACATTGTTTTAAATATTTTCACTCCTATTTACTGCTATAGTGCCACAATGAAAAAGAATGGGGAGAAAAGATGTCTGAATCCAGAGTCCAAGACCGTCAAGAATTTACTGAAAGCAATTAGCAAGGAAAGGTAGGTCTGCTGTTGCTTATATAAGAACTGCTCTTTAAGAAACATCAATCTTGGGAAGTTAGAAATATTTGCATCAGGCTTTCCTGCGGGATCCTTGGCTTAAAAGTGTGTTACCACCATGCTGTCCTCTAACCGTATTTATTTATATACTGAGGTGCCATCTTGTGCGGTATCAAAAGTTACCCTGATTTACCTGTCTAGAAGTGTTTAATAGGTTACTTCAACCTTGAGGCAGAGCTATAACTATCCAAGCAAAGCTGCCAAATTTCCCCCATGCCTTTCCTGGCCTTAAAAAAGCAACCCCTGTAATCCACAATGATTGCGTAGCAGTAGAAAAGCTCTCCACACACTGCACCTGAGGACTTAGAGTTATCTATGAACTCAGTGTGTTCCAAGCAGAACTGAGACTGAAGCCAGAGTTGAGAGGGTCACACTTTTACACCCGCTTTCTCTTCTTACAGGTCTAAAAGATCTCCTCGAACACTGAGAGAAGTATAATCACAGTACTACTGATACGGATGGACCAAAGAGAGGCCGCCTCTGCCATCATTTCCCTGCATACAGTATATGTCAAGCCCTAATTGTCCCCGGATTGCAGTTCTCCTAAGATGACCAACCAGTCACCTAATTAGCTGCTACTACTCCTGCAGGGAGGTGGATGGTTCATCATCCTGAGCTGTTCAGTAGTAACTCTGCCTTGGCACTATACTATAAGCTATGCTGAGGTGCTACATTCTTAGTAAATGTGCCAAGACCTAGCCCTGCTACTGACACTTTCCTCGCCTTGCCTATACTCTAAAGGTTCTCAACGGATCTTTCCACCTCTGGGCTTATCAGAGTTCTCAGATCTCAAATAACTAAAAGGTACGCAATCAAAGCAATAATACAATCTGCTTTTTTAAGAAAGATCTTCACTCCATGGACTTCTACTGCCATTCCCCCAAGGAGCCCATATTCTTCCAGTGGTTATATACACAAAATTCCAAATACATAGAAGAAGCTAGAAATGTTGGAAATGTGTGAAAACAGTATTATTTAATGGAAAGCTATACAAAATAGAAGTCTTAGATGTACATATTTCTTACATTGTTTTCAGTGTTTATGGAATAACTTACGTGATTAAGTACTACACATGAATGACCAATAGGAGAAAATTTTTGAAATCTAGATATATGTTCTGCATGATATGTAAGACAAAATATGCTGGATGTTTTTCAAAATAGAAATAATGTGCTCTCCCAGAAATATTAAGAAAATATTGTTTAACTGCTGAGAGACAAAAAAAGTAATAAAGTAATTATATCAAGATGAAGTGTGTGATGGGTCATTTGATTGGAACATTTATTTCATAAGAAGCTTAGTTGGAGAATCCATAGCCTAGAGAAGACGATGGGATGGGGAGAGGACAAATGAGTTTGAAAATTATCATATTCCTTCCAAAGGTAGTCTCCTTAAAGGCCCATCATACAAGATTCCTTTACGACCCATATGGCATAAAAGAGTTTGGCCTGAGCTTCAGACCCTTGTAGCCAACTTTCTATGAGACATCTCCATCTGGATATCCCATAGGAACATCAAACTCCAAAATCCCTTAACTTAATTCCCCTCTCCCTACAGCGATTTCTCCTCCTCTATTCTAACAGTTCCCCAAACCAGAAACCTGGGAGTAATTCTATACTTCTCCCTCACCTCCCATACCCAACTAGTCACTAAAAAGATATCTGCAACGCATTTAGTTGGCAAATTATTAGTATCTAGAATATATATAGAAATCCTGAAAAATAAAAAGGAAAAGATAAACAACTAGTTGAAAAACGGGAAACAGGAAGTGAACAAGAATTTCACAGAAGAAAAATGCACAAGCCCTTAACATATTAAAAGATGTTCAACCTCATTAGTAATCAGGGATATGTACATACAAATCATTATGGGATACCATTTCACAACGCCAGACTGGCAAAAAAATTTTAAGTTGGATAATATCAAGTATTAGGAAGGATAAAGAGCAATGAGGAATACCCTTCCACTGCTGGTCAAACAGAAAATAGCTATGGCTACTTTGGAAAACAGTTTGGTATTATAAAACTTAACATGTGCACACTCTATGTCCTAGTAATTCTACTACTATGTATATGCCACAGATAAATTCTTGCATAGGACAAGTATGAGGGAATGTTATAGCAACACTGTTTAAAATAGCAGAACTCTGGACAGAATCCAAATATCCATAAGTAGAATGAATAAGTAAATTAAAGTATGTTAACTCAATAGAATATTATACAGGAATAATAATAAATGGAAAGGAATGGAAGGAAAATAAATGAAGTACAACTATACACATCAACATGGATGAATCTCAAAAATAATCTTGCACAAAAGAAGCATGTCACAGAAACGTACATGCAGCATGATTCCATTTACTATAAAGTTTTAAAACATGCAAACAATATTGTATTTAGGAGTAAAGACATATATGATAAAAACAACAACAACAAAGGGATGATTTCCATAAAACTCAGGATGGTGATTACTTCAGGAGGTGAGAAGGGAACGCAATCAGGGAGGGGCACACAGGGGCTTCTGGACTTTGGTAAAGTTCTATTTTTAGCCTAGATAGTGGGTACCTAAGAATTTGTTCTTTAATCTGTACATACACATTTTAATTTTTTTGAACACATGCTTTACTTTACATTAAACAGGCAAAATGAACTAGCAAAGAAAACAAAGAACTCCAGAATATTACAAATTGTGAGATGTCTTCATGAATATCAAGCAACTTCACAAAGCAAAACTAAAGAATAACAAAGCTATCACTGGGGAGGTTAATATACTGCATGGTGACTATAATCAACCATACTGTATTGCATATTTGAAAGTTGCTAAGAGAGCATATCTTAAAAGATCTCATCACGGGACCGGCCCGGTGGCATAGCGTTAAGTGCATATGTTCCAACTTGGCAGCCCAAGGTTCACCAGTTCAGATCCCAAGCCATGCTGTGGTAGGCATCCTACATATAAAGTTGAGGAATGTGGGCAGGGACGTTAGCTCAGGGCCAGTCTTCCTCAGCAAAAAGAGGAGGATTGGCGGCAGATGTTAGCTCAGGGCTAATCTTCCTCAAAAAAAAAGATCTCATCACAAGAAAAAAAACATCTAACTATGTATGGTGACTGACGTTAACTAGCTTATTTTGGTGATCACTTTGCACTATATACAAATACGAAATCATTATTTTGTACAGCCGAAACTAACATAATGTTATATGTCAATTATACCTCAATGGGAGAAACTGGAAAAAAATAAATAAAAATCTAATCAATCAAAAGGAGAGAAAGCGCTATCCGCATTCTGGTATATGACAAAGAAATACAGTATATGACCATTACTATGGGGGCTTTAGACTGCATCACAGCAAAATTGGAAGTTGCATTATTTCTCCTTCTTGTCCTCATTTTCTTTTTCTTCCTGACCCGCTAAATCTGTATAAAGGGTCACTTATCTTATTCTTAACTGACTGTCAACTAATTTTCAATAAAGTGTTAACCAATAAAGATTTAAAATGCTCTCTGTCAAAAGCAGGCCATTCATTTAACATTTATTTATGCCCATCATATACCAGGTTATAAAAAATGACTATGCAGTGTGCTTATAATTTACTATTGGTGACAGAGATAAAGGTAAATAAATTTAAACTGAAAAAACTCCAAATGTGTAAAGAAAATAGAGAAAATCAGGGAAGTCTTTCCTGGGAAAGTAACAGTGATCTGGAATGTGAAAGATGCATATCTATCTGATAGGTGATAAACAGAATCTGATAGAAGAGGAAAAGTGAATTCCAGTAGAGGAAAGAGCATGTACAAATACACAGGTGTGAGACAGCACAGTGTGTTTAATCTGGAAGAATGTAAGTATAAAGTTAGAGGTATAAATATTGAGAAATGATGCTGGAGAGACAGAAATTAGATTATGAAAGCCTTTCTATGTATGCTAAGTATGCCATCACCATTAATATATATTTACAAACTATATATGTATTATAAAACATACACAAAAAATAATGTATAAGATTGCTAGACTATGCTATAGTAACAAAGCTCCCAAAATATTAAAGACCTAATACAATGAAAGTTTACTTCTTGCTCCACAAAATTCCATGCAGGTTGGCAAGGCCTCTATGTTAACTCAGGAACACAGTCTCTCTCTGTCTCAATAGAGGGTTACCATGACAGGAAAGAGAAGGATGGAAATGGCATACTGGCTCTTAAATGCTGCAGTCCACATTACCTTGTCTGTAACAAGCTATTGCCTTATTTAATTGCAATGAGGGATAGAAAATATAAGAGAAAGTATACTTGTCTCTGCCACAAATAAAGAAATTTCTAAGTAAGATTTTAAAAAATTATAAGCCAGAAAATAAGGCTCATGCAGAAATCTAGCTCAGAAAAAGAAATCTAGACAGATATTTATAAGAACAAAAGTCTACCTTCTTAGGGAAGTTAGATCAGAGGTGAAGAATAATTCTCTCTCTGGATAGAAGGTCTACACTGTTTGATGTAAATAAAATTTGATGTACACAGTGAACAAATGGACACATATACTGTGGTATGGTCACGTTACAAACCTCAAAGGGAGAATCTCTTTTTCTGAGAAAATCTATGGCCCACGATGATCAAAATGTTGCAACATGGGCTGGTCCCATGGTCTAGTGGTTAAATTCAGCACACTCCACTTCAGCAGCCCAGGTTCAGTTCCCAGGCACGGACCTAGACCACTCATCAGCAGCCATGCTGTGGCAGTGACTCACGTACAAAATAGAGGAACACTGGCACAGATGTTAGCTCAGGGCGAATCTTCCTCAGCAAAAAAAAGAAAGAAAAAAAATGTTGCTGCTTGATTTAAGAACACTGGCCTCCTACAAAGAAGAGAACAGGGAAAGGGAAAAATGATTGTAATTTTGTCTTTCAATTTTCTTTGCCAGACCATACTTAGTTAATTCACTGTTCCACATTTACACCTTGATAATTGCCTAAAACTGTTCTCCCTCCATTCAAGAGCTGGCTGAGAAGCTCAACAGGGCAGTAAGAACATGCAGTAACTACTCTGGTCATTCTGAACAAGTCATTAAAGCCTGCCTGGGCCTGCTTTCTTACCTATAAAAGAGGAGAAATAGCAATCATCCAGAAATGTTGCTAAGATAAATAACTGTCAAGAGTTAATTAAAATACTATTTCTAGGTGATTGTAGATGATTTTGTTTGTTTTTCTTTATTTTCCAAAATTTCTACAAAGAACATTTTTACTGTTTATATTCAGAAGGAAAAAATTTTAAACAAATGGAAACCAATTTTCAAAGGCACTAAATTCTAAGTGTCAACCTTAAGGGCTAGGATTTATGTTCTCGGCAATCTTCATGAAATGACTCATCTCTGAGAAAGATTCAAACTGAAAATAGAGTCATATACATACCAGAATTTCTTTCTCCTTGCTAGGCTATAACTTAATGGCTTGTGTTAAAAGTCATTCAACTATTACTGGATATATTTCAGGTTATCAGATAATAGTGTGTTAGTCATTATTAGTCTCCCTGCTTACCAAACTCTTGTCTGCTACCACTTATTCTCTACACAACAGCCAGAACAATGCTTTTTGTGTGTGTGAGGAAAATTTACCCTGAGCTAACATCTGTTGCCAATCCTCTCTTTTTGCGTGAGGAAGATTAGCCCTGAGCTAACATTTGCGCCAATCTTCGTCTACTTTTTACATCTGGGATGCCTCCAGAGCATGGCTGATGAGTGGAGCAGGTCTGCACCCGGGATCTGAACCTGTGAACCTGGGCAAATGAAACGGAGGGCACAGAACTTTAACCACTTGGCCACGGGGCCAGTTCCCAGCAATACTTTTAAAACACAAATGAGATTATGATTCTCCCCTGTTCTCACCCTTCCAATAGCATCCCATCACACTTTACATGAAATCCAAAATCCTTTATCATAATCCATAAAGCTCTACAGAACTCTCCCACCTCATTCCTACCACTCTCACCCTCCACCTTTCTACTCCAGCCACACTGGCCTTCTTTTTCTCCTCAAGCACAGCAAACGTATTCCCATCATTTCCAAAGCTCACTCCTTCACTTTATTCAGGCCTCTGCTTAATTATCACCTTCTAGGAGAAGGCTTTCCTCACCAATCTACTGAAAATAGCACCATTTCTATCACTCTCAATCTCTTTACCCTCCTTTAATTTACAGCCTTTATCATTATCTCTAAATATATTATACATTTATTTCTTTATCTATTTCTCTTGCCCCACAAATTTCTTCAAGAGCAGGGACTACAGCTGTCTTATTTACTACTGTATCCTTGGTCTAGGTACACTGTAATGCTCACTAAATACTTGTTGACTGAATGAATAAATGAGATACTGCCATATGCCGTAGGTAGAATCCTTTAGGACAGGCCAACTTTCCAAAAACTTTAGATAGTTCTTAAACCTTAGGAGAAAATAAACTTGGAAATAAAGAGCAGCTTACTGAAAAGTTTTGTTAAATCACCAGATAGGCACAGAAGAACGATGACCTTCTCTCATTACAATCTCCATTATGTGTACTGGCAAACTGCTTACCAGACTATGAGAGCCCCTACGTGGGAAGAGAATTAAGGTTTTAAGCAGGGGCGTAGATGACTTCCAAAAAGAAAAATGTTTCAAAACTACGTTTAATGCTTTAATAGCAGCAACAGATGTTGAGGAGGGGAAATCCATATCCCTAATGGTTTCATTCTAAGAGACACTTCTTTCAAAATAGAAAATAACTTGTCTTATTTTCACTTGTGATAGAGACAAGCATGTTGTTTACATATTATGCAACATTTTCCCAGGACACTCAAATCTAATTACAGCCAGAATAGCACGGCCATCTCATTTCCTAGGCTCAGATGAGAGAGAAACTCCCTCAGTTAATTTTAGAATGGGTGAGGGGGAGAAAAGAAAAAGGAGAAGTTGAAAATGTTCAACAACAATCTGAGTTTAAGGAGAGTTCAGAGTCTCTGCAATGCCATCATTCCCAGAGCAGAAGATTTTTATCTTGGGATGTGTGATTTTTTAAGACTAAATTTCTCTAAAATTATAAGCAAAATGTATAAATGTACACATATCCTTAGCTTTTACCAGATTCTCAGAGTTCTATAAACTCCAAATAGTTAAAAATCATGACTGTGTCCTAATTCATCATAGACCTTAAACAGACCATATCAGTTTGAAAGCATTCACTTCGGGCCATAGGGACACCAATATATAAACCTCATGTCTGGGTAATCTTACACGCACATGACACTAGAAACACTTGGCTGGTTTGGAAGAAACCTGGGTTGACCTCAAAGATCTGGGCCCTAGGAGACATAAATGGTTCTTATTTCCAAGTTATTCCTAAAATTTCCAAGACTATCTGGACTATCTTATTAACTATAATAATATACATTTTTTTTTTTTTACCTCTGGAACCACTGAGGCACAATCTTATTCTTTTGTTAGAAACTAAACACTTCCTTCAAATTATTATATGAGACGAAGGGGAAAGATTCCTGGAATATTCTCAATTCAATCAAATTCAACTTAAATATTTACTGTGGACCTACTATCTTCAAGATCCAATGGGGCAAAGACATTTAAGACATGGTACCTGACCTCAAACTTATTATAATCTAGCTGAGGAGACAAAACACATATATAAACCAAATGTCACTAACAACAAAAGGTAGAAAAGGAAATACTAATATTCAGCTAAGTGGTATTTGTAAGTAATGCTGATCAAAAAAGAAATCTATTGCATTCGAAGCAATAGACGTCTTAGATACAGCTAGTAAAAATATAATGTGTTAAATCAGGGGAACATTAAATACCACTAAAACACTATAGAGATAGAAAACAAGGTAAATTTTTTAAAGATAAAATTAAAGAATGTGGGGCCAGCCTGGTGGCGCAGCGGTTAAGTTCGCACGTTCTGCTTCTCGGCGGCCTGGGGTTCGCCGGTTCGGATCCCAGGTGTGGACATGGCACTGCTTGGCAAAAAGCCATGCTGTGGTAGGCATCGCACGTATAAAGTAGAGCAAGATGGGCATGGATGTTAGCTCAGGGCCAGTCTTCCTCAGCAAAAAGAGGAGGGTTGGCAGTGGTTAGCTCAGGGCTGATCTTCCCCCCTCTCCCCCCGCCAAAAAAAATTAAAGAATGCTTATATTCTTGCGATCATAAGAGCAAGATGAACAGAGATCAAAGTTGTAATTTGACTAAATGGAATAAAGGGTAAAAATGAGACTAAACCATGAATGTGCCACTCTAAATTGCGTAGGTAATAGGACATCTCATCTTGTTAATGATGTTTTATTAAGAAAAGCTCATGCAGTAATGAAGTCAACCATAAGTAGCAGACTAGCTACTACAGTGTAGTCAACCATGATATGTGGTCTAGCTGGCTCCACCTCAGAAGCAGTTCTAAGTGGTCAGCCCTATAGTCAACTGGTTAAGGTCACGTGCTCTGCTTCAGCAGCCCAGGGTTTCACTGGTTCAGATCCTGGAAGCAGACCTAGCACTGCTCATCAAGCCATCCTGAGGCGGCATCCCACATAGCAGAACTAGAAAGACCTACAACTAGAATATACAACTACGTACTCCGGGGCTTTGGGGAGAAGAAGAAAAAAAAAGATTGGCAATAGATGTTACCTCAGGGCCAATCTTTAGGGGGTAAAAAATAGTAGTTCTGAGGAGGAGTTTGGAAGGCTTCTGTATAATGAACAAGCATAATCCTGTTAAAAGATAAACTGATGCACACTGAAATTTTTCAAGAGTTTATGTGAGCATACGTCAATTCAAATTGGGCAGCATCAAACCAAAGGCGGTTAGGAATGCTCCACTGACAGGAGCTAGGGGAGGGGTTTTTATAGAGAAGATATAGAAGCAAAGCAAGGAAATTAGTTGATCGGCTACAGCTTAAGCAGTTGCCTTATTCCAGAAAGCCTAGTTGGCTGTTCGCGATTGATTGTTCTTAAGTCTCATTTTCTCAGATTGAAGTGCATTGACTCTGGCTTAGGTTTTGGTTGGTTTGCATAGACTACCAGGGCATTAGAGCCACCTCAATCTAACGGCCTGGTTGTTTAATTACTTTATAACTCATAAAAGAATCTTCCATTACAGTTATAAGGAATTATACTAACTATATAAGCTAATGAATTTAGGTCTTACGGAGGAGTCGTATCTCCTAATAACTGGTAATCTGTATAAATAAATGAAATGCATGTGGATCCACAGTGTCTCATCTATTCTTGTTGATGCTCCTCGTTACCCAGAAGGAAGGCTAAGAGTAGTAGGGTAAAAGAGTCAACATTATAAATGCTAAAATAAGGGTAAGAGTTATTTAGGAAAGGGAGAGAGGACCTAGGGCTGTGGCGTGTTCAGGGAAGATTTGACAAAGGAAACAATGTTTGAAGAAATTGTTTGCTCAAAATAATTTAAGTGAAATTCTTACTGAAGAGCTCGCAGAAGTTCAGGTTGGCCAGAGAACAAGAATCACAGAATTGGCACTGCAGACATAGACCATCCATATACATGTAAGGACCTCTGTAAATAGCTCAACATACCTCTGGGACTAAGTAAAACAATTATTTAGCTTGGAAAGAAAGAATGAATTGTGATACAAAATACCAGAAACATTAAAATCCCAAGTGACAGATCCTCAGATACTGAAGTATCCTATATGTCTTTGGAATATAAAAACAAAAACTAATTAAATTAGAATTACACATTTTTTAGAAAACAAAAGTATAAGTAATAGCATCATGTCTACATCTAGCTAAATCACTCAAAATAAAAATTTAAAATCAGGGGTCAGCCCCATGGTGTAGTGGTTAAGTTCAGTGCACTCCACTTCAGCATCCTGAGTTCCAGGTTTAGATCCCAGGAGCGGACCTACACCACTCATCAGCCATGCTGAGGCAGTGACACACATACAAAGTAGAGGAGAAGTGCCACAGATGTTAGCTCAGGGCTAACCTTCCTCAGCAAAAAAAAGAAAAATTCCAACCAAAGTAAGAACAAATGAATTTTCACAAATGACATGAGAGTAACTACAAAGCCTAATTAACAAATACCACAATACCAAAGTAAGATAGGAAGAATATATCCACAATGGCAGATATCATAACATGAGATGAAACTGCTAGAGCACAAATTTCACCATCATTCCTACCAGGAGAAGTACCTTTGAATCTTGAAGGAAGGGGCAAATATAGTTTGAAAATCCACGGGGCCAGCCTGGTGGCGTAGTGGTTACGTTCGCATGCTCTGCTTCTGTGGCTCGGGATTTCCTGACTTGGATCCAGGCATGGACCTATGCACTACTTATCAAGCCATGCCGTAGCAGGCGTCCCACATATTAAATAGAAGAAGATGGGCACAGATGTTAGCTCAGGGCCACGCTTTCTCAGCAAAAAGAGGAGGACTGGCAGTGCATGTGAGCTCAGGGCTAATCTTCCTCAAAAAAAAAAAAGAAAAAAGAAAAAGAAAAGGAAATCCACATTCAATTTTGTAATTTTAAAAACAAAACAATAACAACTATTATTTTTGTAATAAAAACTACAAAAAACAAAGTTTATACAATCCTCTTGGTAGGTGAGGAGTCTCAGAAGATAGAATGAAAAAGTTTCTAGATTAAGCTTTACTATTAATGCCATATAATAACATTTGTTTCTTAAAAACATAATAGGCATTTTTTGTTTCAAGGGAAGTATATGTTTTATTTTAAAATCAAGTTTGATTTTGTGATACTACAGTACAATACACAAGGGGCTCTTAGTTCCAAAAAGCTAACTTTTGTTGCATCTGCTATTTCCTTTATTTCATGACCTGTGGATTCTCTTGACTTTGCAAGGTAGAAAACAAGAGCATTTTCAAAATAAGCCCATTTAGATTCTGATGAGGAACCATTAAGTGGTGGGATCAGAAGGTAATGCTTATTAAGTTGTGGACAAAGATATACAAAAAAGGAAACAAAATCTTTACTTATTTCAGGTATGAATTAAGTATATACTACAAAGGATGAGATCTAACTTCCTCATTTTGAGAGGAGATATCCAAAAGTAATTTTTGGAATTCAACTTTGATTCAGCTCTCAAAGATAACTTCCCGAAATTTACTTTGAATAAATTTTACCCTAACACACATGAGCAGTCTTTGTGTGTCATTCTACTTCTACTGACCTTTATTTACAGAGATATGTCAGGTTACTGGCTGACCACAGAGAAAATGAAAGAGAAATTTCAGTGACCACACATAACAAGGAATATCAGTTTGCAAAAATATTTGTATAAGTCACAAATAGATGGTTCCAGCCATCAACAAGCAAAATCAACAATCCCTGAGGAGTAGGAGAATCAGATATCCAGAGTTACCATATTATAATATTCAGAGTGTCTGGTTTTCAACAACAAAAAGTCACAAAGCATACAAAGAAACAGGAAAATATGGCCCAGTCCAAGGGAGAGAATAAACTGACAGAAAACCATGCCTGAGGAAGCCCAGATACTCATTGGACTTACTAGACAAGAACATTAAATCAACTGTATTAAATATGCTCGAAGAGCAAAAGGAAACCATGTACAAAGAATAAAAGGAAACTGGAAACACAATGTGTGAACAAAACGAGAATATCAAGAAAGACACAGAAATTATAAAAACGAGCCAAACAGAAATTCTGGAGCTCAAAAGCAAAAAACTGGATTGAAAAACTCACTAAAGGGGTTCACCAGCTGTTTTGAGCCAGGAGAAGAAAGAATCAGCAAATGTGAAGATAGGAAAATTGAAATTACCGAGTCTGAGGAGGAGAAAGAAAAAAAAGAATAAAGATAAGTGAACAGAGCCTAAGGGATGTATGGGATATCATCAAGTGAACCAAGATAATCATAATGCAAGTCCCAGAAGAAGACAAAGAGAGAAAGGGGCAGAAAGAATATTCGCAGATGTAATGGCCCAAAAGTTCCCAAATCTGATGGAATACATGAATCTACACGTCCAAGAAGCTCAATGAACTCCAAGCAGGATAAATTTAAAGAGAGTCACACTGAGATACATAATAGTCAAACTGTCAAAACTCAGAGACAGAGAGAATCTCAAAAGCATCAAGAGAAGTGACTCGTCACTAAGTAGCAATTCTCAATAAGACTAACAGCTGATTTCTCATCAGAAACCATGGAGGCCAGAAGGCAGTGGGATGACATATTTAAGATGTTGAAAGAAAGAAAAATCTGTCAACCAAGAATTCTATATCTGGCAAAACTAGCCTTCAAGAATGAAGACGAAATGAAGACATTTCCAGGTGAGGAGAAGCTAAATGAGTTCAGTACCAATAGACTTGTCCTACAAGAAATCTTAAAGGGAGCCCTTCAGGCTAAAATGAAAGGACACCAGACAGTAAACTGAAGCAGAATGAATAGAAAACACACCAAAGTTAACTACACAGTGATGAAGGAGGAGAAAACGGAGAAGGAAAGATGGAGGGAAAAAGAGGCGAAAGAGGAGGGGAAGCAGCAGTAGCAGCAGTGGTGGTGGTGGCAGTGGCAGCAACAGCAGCAGCCACCATTGCCAGTGCCTAAGCTATACTGCTGGAAAGGGAGGCCATATGGAGGAGTCTTCAGGGACCATTTAATAGCCTGGGCTATTCCACTGGAGAAAGAGGCCACATGGAGGAGGCCTGTGATGTCATTTTGTACATCCAACCCAGTCAGGCCTTCAGATGACTCCAGCCCCAGCCACTATCTGATTATAAGTGGAGACAAATCATTATTTAACAAACTTTGGTGGAAGAGTTAGATGTTAATTTGGAGATCAAGTAACCTAAATCCACACTTTATACAATATCTGGCAAGAATTCATAGTCTGAAATAATCAACTATAGAATATCTAAATATTATAGAAATAAATAGTGGAAGCATAAAGGGTACAACTTCTTAAGTTGAATAAACACACAGCCCATAAACCAGCAATTCCACTTCTAGTAATACACTCAACAGAAATGCATATATATGTGCACCAAAAGATATGCACAAGAACACTCATAACAGCGATATTCATTTTAGCCCAAAATGAGAAACAGTCAAAATGTCCATCAACTGGATATATACCTTGTGGTACAGTCATACAATGGAATACTATAAAGCAATTAAAATGAACAAACCACTCCTCCATGCATGACATGGAAGAATCTCAGAAATATAATATTTAGTGAAAGGAATGAGACACTAAATAGGATATCGCATATAATGCCATGTATATAGTTCAAAAATAGGCAACAGTCATCTATGATATGAGTGACCTTTGGGGAAGAAGGGAAGTTCACTGACACTTGGTGAAAATTTACTGAGCCATACAGGTGTACTTTTCTATACATGTACATATATATTTTTTTTTTTTTGCCTGTATACAGGTATTAGTTAGCTAGGGCTGTCATAACAAAAAACACAGGTTGTGTGGCTTAAGCAACAGAAATTTATTTTCTCACAATTCTAAAGACTGGAAGTCCAAGATCAAGGAGTTGGCAGGGTCGGTTTCTTCTGAGACCTCTCTCCTTGGCTTGCTGATGGCTGTCTTCTCCCTGTGTCTCCAAATTGTCTTCTCTGTACATGTCTGTGTCCTAATGTCTTCTTATAAGGACACTAGTTGTAATGGACTAGGGCCCACCCTAACGACCTCATTTTAACTTAATTACCTCCTTAAAAACCCTATCTCTAAATACCATCACATTCTGAAGTACTGGGAGTTAGAACTTCAACATATGAATTTGGGAGGGACAGAAATCAGCCTATAACGTGTTATACTTCAGTAAAAAATTATGCAAGAAGTGAAGGAAACAAAATAGAAAAACCAGATATTTTAACTGAAAATGGATTAAAGCTTCCTATTCAAAATATGTAAAGAATTGACATACATTTATAAAGCTAATACCGACTCCACTTGACAAGTGACCTTGAAAAGGCGGAAGATGCAGATATTAAGCCAACACAAACTAAAACGTCAATAAGTAAAGAAATTTAAATAAACACTGATCTCAGGTGCCAAGTTTCACATGTTAAATGAACAAAAGTAAATACAAATGACAAGAGGATTAGGAAAGCAGTACATATACATACAGACAGGGGCCTAACAAATAGGTCTAATATTTCTGGCAAGTAATCCGCCAAAATGTTACAGAAAATATAAAAATGTTTTTAAGTCTTTGTCTCTACACTTCCAAAGAAGGAAAATATCCCAAGAAAGTAAAATCTTTGAAAATATAATAAGAGCATTTGTTGCATTACTGAAATAACAGAAACAACTCCAATGCCCAGGACTCAGCGCAAACAAACGACAAATACGAAGAACTATTTTTTAAAATATATAAACGATCTAGGTACAAGGAAATGTTTACGTAAAATAAAATTAAAAGATACTGTTTAGTGACAACGGTCAGATGTAGATACATGTGTGTTATGTGTTTATAATCTCCTTGTGTCACTCCCTTGGTTAAAATCCTTCAATGTTTCCTCACTACGTAGGGATTTACAAGGCCCTTCATCCAACGGTTCCTGCTGCATTTCTAGCCTCGTTTCTCACCACCCCCCCATTATCACTTTACCCTTCATCCTCGCCAAAGTTCTCGTAGTTTCTGATATTTGGCATACTTTCTGATGCCCCCTGTTCAGGATGCCTCCCCTCTCCTAGTAACAAATTCCAACCAACTCTCCTTTCCAGACCTAATTCAAACAGCTGTGTCTGAGCTCAGTCAGCCAGAGCTGTGACCTTCTCCGCGCCTCCAACAACCGTGTACTACCCTTTATCATACACTTCTACAATCACAGCATCTAATTGCTGATTTACATGCTGCTTTCCCCCCCTAAACTGTGACTTCTTTGAGGGCAGAGATTATTCATATTCATGAATATTTGTGTCCTCAGAGTCTAGAATCATAATAAAAGCTTGATGAACGAAATAAGTGAATGATAAACAATAAAAGAAAGGTGTCAAGAACATGGATTTTTTTCCTCTAAAGTTACTTACATAAGAATTTTAATATAAATCACTTTAAATAAATACAGCTATTTTAAACAAAAATATTTTCTCCCTTTTCAGGATCATTTTTCTTCAAGTGAGGCAGCAGCTTCTTAATGACTATGGTTACATGTCATCAGACTATAAGCTGATTTGCCAAAAGTCACAGAGCAAAAATGTTGTATTACTGCCAACATTGAGCCACAGCTGTTCTTTAAATGATGTCCTGACATTCCCTCTCAGGATAATTTGTTCACAGATTTAATCCAGTCCTTAAACTTTAGACAAAAAATATAAACCAGGAGGCCAGAAATTGAGATGAATAAAGGAAGAACAGATTCCTTTCTCTTTGTTACCTGAGACGCAGCCAGGATACGAAACCCCCACGACTCTGATGCGCTCGCAGCCAGCTGACCCTATAATACTTTGGAAGGAAGGGTTGACTCCTTGCATGGGGAGAAAAGATGGAAAGAGAAGAATCAGAATGCCAAGGAGGGGCTTCTGAGACTTTCCAGAAATAACCCCCGTACAAGTCAGTGTTCTTTAACACTAGCAGGAGCTGCAGCCAGGAGGGAAAGTCCATCCTGTGAGAAACAGGCCGGGAGGTTTCACTCTGAGAGAAACTTCCCCTTTCCCGACTGAACGGGACGACTCTCATTTTCACTGTGACAGCGTGTCACGCGGTGGCTATCCCCAAGCAGAGCACCCCGGCTCCAGAACCGCAACCGCGGAAGGCGCCTGGGCGGACACGTGAGAACAGCAGCCTGCTCTGCAAGGCTCGAGGGTGACATCAGCGTTCGGCTCCTCGGGGACAGGAACTGGAATTTTTTGAGGCAAAAAGGTCAAAACTGTGTCCGAAGGGAAACTGGGAATTAACCTGTTGGCCAACAGCCGCAGATGCTCCTTGGCCGCCTGCCCAGGGCCGTGGGAAAGCCCGCAGCAGCCTCTCACGAGCTTTCCGTTTCTCCTAAAAGCCCTGCCTGGCCAGAAACGCCGCTGCGGCGGGGGGTCGTCTGTCCTCCCGCCCGGGCAGAAACACGCTTCCTCTCGGCGTTTTCAAGACAGCTTCCACCGGGAGGCCTAGGAGGCAGCGCCGGCCGAGGCCGGGCTGACGGCGGCCCCCGCCTCGACGTCCACAGGCCGCGCAACCCCCTCAGCGGGACCTAGAGGGTCCCCTCACTCTGCTTGTTACCCCAGAAAAGCAGCCCTTCTGGATAACAAACAAGGCCGCGCCCTGAGTGACTCCTAACTGTCCCCCACACCTCCTTTCTCCTGTCCAAAAGGCCTGTGTCCCCGTCCCCGCGGCCCACGGTCGCAGGACCCTCCCAGGCCTCGCCATGCGGCCGCCGCCCCACGACCAGGCCCTTTCTGAGGGCGCCGTTTGCTCCAGCCTCAACCCGGGCCTCGTGGGGAAACTGCAAACAGGCCGTTCCCGGCCGCCCCCTCGGCTCCGGAGGCTGTGGGACGGCCAGGGGGCGAAGGGGACAGGGCCGAGGGGCACCACCACTACCTTTCCCTTCCAAGCGCGTCTTCGGTGAGGTCAGCGCAGACAGCACGGACACTCAGCTGTGGCACGAGCGGAAGAAGCTGTGGCTGTAGCCTCGCAACTGAAGGTTCTGGAAGCTGGCAAGCTGGGCATGCGCAGTGTGCGCACCTCAGCCTGAGGAGGTCGCCTGCTCTGCCCCCTGCGGAGCCAGGCGGCGCTGCGCAGGCGCGACGCTGAGCCGGGCTGGGAAGCAGCCTTGCCTCGTTCCTTCGCTCGCGCCTCTACGTGGATTTACTGAGCGCCTACTGTGTGCTTGGTCGTGTGCTCACGCTGCGGTCACACGTGAAGCCCTACAGCCTTCCTTGTTTCAGTAGCAGAGGGGGATGGTAACCAGAGGATTGCAGATGAAACTAACATGGCCTTCAGTATGGGCTGAGTGAGGCAGACGTGCAGTGACATCGGGCACAAGGTGGGGGACCTGACCGAGTCTGGGGATCGGGAAAGTCTTTGGAAATAATGGCAACCTGGATATCTAAGGTGGGTAAAATTACTAAGCAGTAGGTTAGCGCACAGCATTCCAGGCAGGGAAGCAGCATGAGCAAAAACAGTGCGATGGCAAGGAGCACTACCCCTTTGAGGAACTGAGGAAAGAAAGAGCGGTGGACCGGAGAGTTATGCTAGCAGAGGCTAGAAAGGTGGGCAAGGGCAGACCATGCTGGGCCTTAGTCTTTATCCTAAGAAGTTTCCATCTTCCTTTCCTTGCTAGAAAGAATGATCGCTAGCTCTATGTCACTTTGCAGTTCACAATACATTGTTGCTATTAATTTTAACAACCTGTGAGGTCAGTAATAGTTTTTTCAGTTGAGGGAACTGAGGCTTACAGAAGTGTTTTGCACACAATCATTAAGTAGCAAAACTCGGACCTGAACCCAGCTCCACTCAATATATGGTCACAATCATTACCAAAATTAAGCATAATCGAATAAATAAGCTGTATCAAAGGTCACCACAAGTTTTCTTCAAAAAGAATTATGTATTGTATGTAAGCATTAATAGTCCATCTAGAAACTGGTCCAAAATGTGCATCATATGGCAGAAAATGCTATTATCTGTTCCCCCCGTTACTCTACAGCATGCATTCTCAATTGGGAGGGGAGGAGATTGCCCTCAAGGAGACAAAAATTGGTTCCTGGGGGGGCTAAAAAAATCTTAGATATTACAGTGGTTAGTAGTCCACTGACATTCAACCTTACCCAACACAATCTTAATATTTAATTTTTCTCTTTAGGGAGAAATTAAATTTCTAAATGAAATTTAATTTATCTCAGGAGAGACAATAATGAGAAAAAGGTCAAGAAACATTGTTCTGTGGTAATGGAACCTCCAGATTTTAGTGGATCAACCAAAATAAAGATCACATTTCTTAACTTCCCCTGCAGCTAGGTGTGGCCATACAAATAAATTCTGGCCCGTGGGAGGTGATGGAAAGTGGTGCGTAAAACTTCCAGGATAGGTCTAAAAGTGAGGGACAAGCCATTTTTCTGCCCTCTCACCATCCTGTGCTTGGCAGGTTGACATGGTTGCAAGTCCCCTTGGGTCATGTGAATGAGGACAGTAACCTAGAAATGGCTGTAAAGCAACAAGATAGAAGGAGCCTGGGAGAACTCATGGAACAGAACCACCATAAAAGCCCTAATCCACCTGCTTCTGTCAGGGAGAGATACACTTCTGTTAGCCACTATTAATTTGGGTCTCTGGCACATGCAACTGATCCCTTACTCTTTATTTTATTATTGTCATAAAAAACACATAACATCAAATTTACCATCTTAACGATTTCTAAGTGTATGGTTAAGTAGTGTTAAGTATATTCACATTGTTGTACAACAGATCTGTAGAACTTTTTCATCTTGCAACACTGAAACTCTATACCCATTAAAGACTTATTTTGCCTCACCCATTCTCCCAGCCCTTGGCAACCACCTTTCTACTTTCTGTTTCTAAGATATGACTTTTGATACTTCGTGTGAGTATTTGTCCTTTTATGACTGGCTTATTTCACTTAGCATAATATTCTCCAGGTTCATCCATGTTGTAGCATGTGACAAGAATTCCTTCTTTTAAAGGCTGCATAATATTCCATTGTGTGTATATACCACATTTTCTTTATCCATTCATCTGTCAAAGGACATTTGGGTTGCTTCACCTCTTAGCTATTGTGAACAATGCTGCAATGAACATGGGTGTGTGAATATCTCTTCGAGAGCCTGCTTTGAGTTTTGGGGGGCATTGCTGGATCATATGGTAATTCTATTTTTTTTTTTTAAGATTGGCACCTGAGGTAATGTCTGTTGCCAATCTTTTTTCTCCTTCTTCTTCTCCCTAAAGCCACCAGTACATAGTTGATATTCTAGTTGTAGGTCCTTCTGGTTGTGCTTTGTGGGATGCTGCCTCAGCACGGCCTGTTGAGCAGTGCCATGTCCACGCCCAGGATCAGAACCAGCGTAACCCTGGGCCACCGAAGCGGAGCGCGCAAACTCTACCACTTACTGCAGGGCTGGCCCCTGATAATTTTTTTGAAGAACTGCCATGCTGTTTTTCATAATGGCTGCACCATTTTACATTCCCACCAACAGTGTACAAAAGTTCCAACTTCTCCACAAACTTGTCAACACTTATTATTTTCTGTTTTTTGATAATGTCATCCTGATTGGTATGAGGTGGTTTTGATTTGCATTTCTCTAATGAACAGTGATGTTGAGCATCTTTTCATGTGCTTCTTGGCCATTTGTATATCTTCTTTAGAGAAATGTCTATCAAGTCTTTCCCACTTTTCAATTGGATTATTTGAGTTTCTTTGTTGTTGTGTTGCAGAAGTTACTTAGATATTCTGGATATTAACTCCTTATTAGATAAATGATTTGCAATTATTTTCTCTTGTTCTGTAGGTTGCTTTTTCACTCTGTAGATTGTTTTCTTTGATGCATAGAAGTTTTTAAGTGTGACGTAGTCCCATTTGTCTATTTTCAACTGATTTCTTATTCTAACTAATCTAACCATTAAAAAAAATAATGAACGGTAGTAGCAATGGTATAAAAAACAAAATGAGCTTACTACAGTAGAAAACTGAGGAAATTAAGATGCTTTTTAATTTATTTTGATTGTTTAAGATTGTTGAGTAGGCAATATAAGAAAAGATAAATGTAGGGGCCAGCCCAGTGGCGCAGTGGTTAAGTGCGCACATTCCACTTTGGTGGCCTAGGATTCTCCGGTTCAGATCCCGGGTGCGGACATGGCACCACTTGGAAAGCCATGCTGCGGTAGGCATCCCATATATAAAGTGGAGGAAGATGGGCACCATGTTAGCTCAGGGCCAGTCTTCCTCAGCAAAAAGAGGAGAATTGGCAGCAGATGTTAGCTAAGGGCTGATCTTCCTCAAAAAAAATTAAATTAAAATTAAAATTAAAAAATTTTTTAAAAAAGGAAAAGATAAATGTAGGGGCCAGCCCAGCGGCACAGCAGTTAAGTTCGCATGTTCTGCTTCAGTGGCCTGGGGTTCACCGGTTCAGATCCCAGGTGCAGACATGGCACTGCTTGGCAAGCCATGCTGTGGTAGGCATCCCACATATAAAGTAGAGGACGATGGGCATGGATGTTAGCTCAGGGCCAGTCTTCCTCAGCAAAAAAAAAAAAAAAAGAGGAAGATTGGCAGCAGATGTTAGCTCTGGGCTAATCTTGCTCAAAAAAGAAAGAAAAGATAAATGTAACCATGTATTATACAGGAGGATATTTTATAAATAGTGAGGAAATTTGAAAAGTATATTACTTATCTGGACTTAATAGTTCCCATCTGGAAAGCATATCTCCAACCCTTGTTGTATGATATTATTATATTCATTATATAACCTATTCTTCACCCAGGTAAACAGCTGTAAGTGTGCTAAAGGCTGACAGTGATGCTGGTTTCACATCTCTTACTATAAACCACCCATTTATGTGAAATTGAAATGAAGTATGCAGAAATTCCCTTGGATCTGAGAGTAGGATTTCCCCCAGCACAATTAAGTTTGTGGTCAGTTTAGCTAGATCAGCTAAGAACACCAGCCAATCAGAGTTTAGGAGGGAAATGGACTTCCTAAATAAATGTGATTTCCAAGAGCATGTTCTCTAAAAAATTTCTCAGGCGTGAAATCCAATACAGGAGTGACTCAGAGAAACTCCATTCTACCACTATGAAGAAAAGTGGTGTTCCTTTCGTTTTGGGTATCATCTTCCTGACTCTGATTGGAGTTCAAGGTAAGGGCCTCTGAGTTATATCAGGTTAATTAAGTCAGAGATATCAATCACTATAAAAGCCTCTTGATTTGCTCAGTAAATGTGATTGCTTTGTATGCATTGGAATGTGATGTGAGTCACTCATAAAAGCTTCTCGGTGACGTGATCGATTATCCAAAGTTCATATCTTGGACCTGCCAAGACAAACACAAGACTTCTTGGTCTAGGTGTGTCAGTTGCTGGCATGTAGGAAGTGTTCAATAAACGTGTTGAACTGGGTGATAATAAGATGAAAAACTCTGTCTCCTAAACTATTTTTGTCACCCTGATGTGTTGTTTCTTGATAAGTATGTCTGTGGTTAACCAATTAAGGATCCGATAATCAGAGAGGTTGTCCCTAATCTGTTTACTAACTACCTTTGTTACCCTGGGCAAATTAGTGAACTTTTCTAGACTTCAGTTTCCTCAGCTGTAAAATGGAGATTTTTATAGTTATGCTTTTTCTACCTACCGCACAATGCATGACATATAGTAAGCACTGAGTAAATATATGTTGAATGAATAAAAGAATTAAGGAATGAAGATCGTGTATTTTAAAGAGTTTTTAAAAATTTAAAGCACTATTGAAAAGCAAGGCAGTGGGGAGCATGAGGATGGTGGTGGTAATTGGTTATTATAAGTGGAGCTTTCTCTCCAAACCAACAACAACTCTATTCCACTGAGGTCAGATAATAAATGGCTTTAGGAGTTGCTTAAGAAACTGCGGTCCACATAGCACACATGAATTAGGTATCTGTGTGTCTGAGCTGTCATAGGCATTTATTAGATATTGTGAAAATGTCTTTTCCTAAGGTTGTAAGGTATGGTAGTTAAGAGCAATGCCTTTGGACTCAAAGAGACCTGCACTGAAACCCTGCACCTGCTCCCTAAAAGCTGAATGACTTTGTTCTTTACTTAACTTCTCTGAACCTTGGCTTCTTTATCTGTAAAATGGAGATAATACCAACTTCAAAAGTTTGTGGTAATGATTAACAGACACTCAGTAAATGATAGTCTAAGTCAAATGTATCATTTTGATGGATCACCTAAATTGAGACATTACGCTAAATCAGTGTGTTCTTTTTTTTCTCTTTCCCTTAGGAGCTCCGGTAATGAGGAAGGGACGCTGTTCCTGCATCAAGACCAGCCAAGGGACGATCCGCCCAAAACTGTTAAAGGACCTTAAACAGTTTGCTCCAAGCCCTTCTTGTGAGACAACTGAAATCATGTAAGTAAAAACTTATCCAAGTCACATGCACCGTATTGGCAGGAACGTTAAATTTAGTGTGAATATTACCCTCAGTATGCTTGCCCATACAGACACTTAAAGTTCAGATGGCTGCCCCTCCATAAATCTGGTACTTCTTTCTTTTCTTCTAAAAAACAAGGAATTTCTGGTAGAGATTAGGAAGCAAAGATGATATATTACCAAAGTAATATATGTTTATTGTAGAAAATGTTTAATGCAGATAATCCAAAAGAAGAAAATAAAAATCATTTATAATCCTACCATCCAGTGACAAATACTGTTAAGCCCTTGGTATATAGTTTTCCAAATCTGTCTCATTTGCTTTGTATGTACATATATAGACACAAGATATATATACATATATTTATATACGCAATATAGATACACAAATATAAAGTCTTACATTACATACTGTTTTATAATCGTTTTCATTAACACTATATCATGAACATTTTCTCATGTCAGTAAATCTTCTATAATAACACCTTTTTTTCTAGTAATGTCATTTTTAATAGCCAAATTGTATTTCATCATATGAATGTACCATAATCTAATGAACTATGCCTAAATGTAGGTTACTTCCAATTTTTCTATTGAAATTGAACTGCTATTGTGGCAATATTGTGTCTCTAATTCTTTCCTCTTAATAATTCCTTTTGTAAGATTAGAATTGCTAGGTTAAAGGATATGCATATTTCAAGTCTTTTGAAACCTAAATCAAGGATGATATATACAAAAAAATCTTTACATTATTCCTGGAATTCAACTGTAAGTAATTTATAAAAATTCAACCACTCTGTTAATCTTGTCTTAGGAAAACATTTTATTACATTTTAAGTAGTTTCATTAGAAAATTTAGCAAGATTCATGCTTATTTTCATTGTTTATGCAAAAAAAAAGGAGATATATTGACAACTTTCTGTTTTGCTTCTCCACTTAAGCGTAAATAACGATTTTCACACAACAAAACAAATATCCTTAGACGTAAGTTTCTCCCATTGCATATACCTTTTGGATTTTTCAAAATTGGGGTTATAGGCTATCCTAGAAATTTATCTAAGTCCCCTCACTCACTTAGAAAATTAAAAGGCAGGAAAAAGACTGGACGTCTCAGATGCTTATAGTGTTGACACAAATACATTCTAATTGGGGACTTGAATTCTGGGGGTAAGACGAAGCATTTAAATTATTGAAAGTCAAAAAAAAAAATCTCATTGCTGTTTCCTTGGCAGTGCTACAATGAAGAATGGAGACCAAACATGTCTAAACCCAGATTCAGCAGAAGTGAAAGAATTGATTAAAGAGTGGGAGAAACAGGTTGGTGAAAGGGAGAAAGAAAATTTTCTTTCTTTTAGAAATTAACTGTGGAAGACAAAGTCTCTATGTAGTTCTTTTAAGGATACATTTTTCATTCATATTATTATGCTCCTATGTTTTTCCTAGAATGTTGTCATCCCCTTGAGGTATAATTGTATTCCTGCATATAGTATCAGTTGGGTATCTCCCCCACTAGAATCTGTGTTCCGTGAGGGTATGGAGCTTGTCTTTCTTATTTAATACAGTAAATATGTATTGAATTGAATGGTTGACCTGTAGGATAGAAAGGTAATAAGATATAGTCCCTTCCTGCTGTAGGAAATATGCTAACAATTAATTATAGTACAATGTGAGAAATATAAAGTAAAGAAACGTATAAAGTACAAGAATCTTGAAGATCATAGGAGTAATTAACTTTGCTGGAGGGAGGAGCAGGGAGAAAGGTTTAAGGAAGTCTTTTCATATTGGGTGCCACATAATTTGGGTCTTGAAGGCTAAGTAGTTTACCAGGAGGGTAAGGACAGCATGGAAAAAAAGAGTAGAATTATGAGAGAGCTTGCTGTGTTCAGGGAACCTCAAGTGATGTGGCTGGAGTTTGTGTGGAAGGAGTGAAGGGATTGAGGTAGAAAAGCAGACGAGGACAAAGTGCGAAGAATCCTGTATGGCATGCTAAGGAGTGAAGTTTGAAGAGGGCCACAGAATATGTAGTTGGGAGCCTGGCTTCTGGAATCTCACAGACAGTGCTCTGCCACATATTAGCTGTGCAACTTTGGGCAAGTCACCCTCTCCAAGCCTCAGTGTCTTTATGTGTAAAAAGTGCATGATAACAATATCAACCTCGGATGGTTGTAATTGGGACAGGTGGGTCATAAGCAAGGTTGGAGTGAGGGTTGTAATAAACCAGGAGAATGGACAAAAGAAGACCCATTAGAAGGCTGTTGCCTCCTTCTCAAAGTGAATGAAGTTGAGAGAATCAAAAGGAGCCCCTTTGAGAGTGAGGCAACTTTAAACAGTTTTTGAGACCTGTACGGTCTGGAGAGTCCAATTATAATATAAGGAAGGAAAAATGGTAAGATAAAGAAACATTACCCCTTTTTTTCCTCTCCTCACAGGTCAGCCAAAAGAAAAAGCAAAAGAAAGGGAAAAAACATCAGAAAAACAAGAACTTTCCAAAAGTTAAAAAATGGCAACGTCCTCGTCAAAAGAAGGCTACATAAGCCACCCCTTTACCAACAAGTATTTTCTGTTGAACAGATTCTTTTTAATTATACTGACATAATTTCAAAGAGGGATGCCATCTTAATACATAAGCTTGTGGATTTGACTAGAACATTTAAAGCTTTATTATGAAATTATAATTAAAGCTAGAAAGTGCTTTTAAAATCCAAATGTTAAGAATTGTTAGAGGCTATAGTTTGTCTTTGTTTTTCTGACTCCAACCAACTGAATTTCATCATGCTTAAGACCACAATCTTAGTAACGCCCACATCTAGACAAGTGCCCACACAGCCACATCCCACACACAACAGCTGCCTGGGAAAGCAGCCCTAGTCTCCCCAGGCCACAGACTGCAGTCCCCAGAGAGTATTCTGAGGCACATGTCAGCAAGCCCCAGCCTGTCAGCATGCTGGTAAGCCAAGCAGCTCGGAATCGAGCTGGACCTCACCAAGCTGCCATGGCCATCAGCGTCTGTATTTGAATCAGTCTAGAGGGCTCCCATACAATGTATCTGAGAGACCTATGCCGGTTGTTTCAGGGGACCACCACTGGAGAACACTAGCACTTGGCTTTCAGAACCTTCTGTCTATCTTTTGAGGCCATGCGACTCCATCTTGCCTGCCCAGGCTGACCACTTTGTTTCTTCTTGTTCCCCTCTGCTTCAGTCCAGCCAGTTCCTCATTGTCCTACCACAGTTCAATGCCTGCCTCTTCTACTACCCTGATCGTGCTCTCATTCACCTGGGTCTACTCCTTTCTCACTCTTTCCCCAACACCCCACAGGAACGCCACCGTCTCCCCACTCATCCTCACTTGATCCAGTCTTCAAGGCTCAGTTTAATACTGCCTCTTAAATAAAACCTTTTGGACACTTGGATTATCTTAAAATTCCTATTTCACTTGTGTTCCATACCACACAGGTGAGCATTTAATTGTTTTCTAATTATTTTTTGTGTCTTTATTCTGTCTCTCCAACTAAATTGTCAGCTCCTTGAGGGCAGGAGCCACAGTTTGTTTCCATGAATCTGCCACAATTCCTAATAGACTATGGAACTAGGTTCTGAATAATTTCTTAATTGCAGTTGTTAGAGATAGGCGGGCAACCAGACCATCTCCTCAGAGCAGGAGCTGGCTATTTACTGGCTACTCCATATTGTCTAACCCCTGGTAAGCTCTTTGACTCTTTGTCTTCAGGCCTTTGTCACTGCAGGGACCAGGGGTGATGCAACATCTATGACTTATTATGGCAGGATGTTAACTTGACCTCTCCCAAGAAATACTTAAACATTTGTGGATATTGTTAACTGTTTTCATAAAATATACAGGATTCCTAGAATCATAGAATCTTACAATGCGAAGGGGCTTTAGAGACCAACCAGTGTCCAACCTTTTCCCTCAAAAATTCCTTCAATACCATTCCTGACAAGCCTCAGTTTTCTATGATCTGACAAGAAAGACACCAAGATCCTTTTGAAAACTCATTTTAGGTAGATATGAATTTCATTGTTAGTTTAACTTGTTTCAGAGTCTATAAAGTATTATGATTATTGATTACCACATCAGCTCTCATGAAGAAAGGGGGTGTGGAGTAGCACATCCTGGTAGTGGAGGCCTGGTTGGTGCCCAGTTAGCCTCAGCGGGGCTTGGAAACCCCCGGAAAGAGGAGGTGCAGTGAATCGTGTAGGAGAGGATGTCTTTGGCCAGAATTTAAAGTTAGACCTACTTTCCCAAATTTTGTCACTTCTTACATTGCAGATGATTTTCAGTGCTGCCCAGTGATAATCCCACCAAACAAGATCTTCTCATAAAACTCTTCAGCTCCTTCCATGTAACTCCCCTAAAATATCTAAATGTTTCATAATTGGAGAGTCTGTGACCCAGTTACTATGCATCTCACAGGAAAATTGGACTGTATATAACTAATAACCAAAGACCACATGTTTTGACTAAGTATGACGTATATATATACATGATAATCACTCAGCATTTATATATACATGTATACTCTCTAAGCAAATAATTAAGTTGAAAAAAGTATTAACATATATACTTTGTACTTTGAAATATTTTCTTTGTTAAAAAACAATAGTATCAATAAATGGACCATTTATCAGAAAATAAATCTTGATTTTTTTAACATCTTGAACATGCACCTCAACTATTACATGTTTAACAGTAATTCTCACATGTCCTTATTCATTTGCTCTCATCCCAGATAAGGTGTAATTGAGATAAAGACATGGAAGCCCTTTAAGGGGCTCTTTGGGGACAGAAAAAACTTCTATGGAAAATATGACAACAATGCCTTATAACAACATTGATTTGTAAGAGTTATGTGGAATGCAACTTTTTTCCTAATCCTGAAGGATAATGCTATTCCAATGAGATAGACACCCAGGAAACCAAAAATGTCCTGTTTTCCATATCCTAAAAGTATATATGTTTAAATATTATAAAGCCTCAAGTAGTTATAGTGGGGACCTAAACATAGGATAAGTTATTTAAGAGTCCAGGAAACTTGGGCTGGAAGTATTATGCAGTGTGGAGTCTGTAAGAAGCTGGAGAATATCAGTCTTGTACCTTTGAGGTACCCTTGAGAGGCCAGACAGGTGTGACGTTTGGGCAGGAAGCAGCTGCTGCTGATGGACATGACTACCCACAAGAGCCTTAACCTAAGAAACAGCAGGACGCTGTGGAAACAGCAAAGATTCTGGATTCTGCCATACCTGGTTAAGATCAGAAGCCCACCACTTATAGCTGTGTGACCTTGGTTCAAGTATACTATTTAACGTCCCTGTGCACCAGTTTCTTCATTCAGGATTATTGTGAGAAACAGGCCTAGCATGGATCTTGGTGCATAGAAAGTACTCAGTGTCAGTCCCAACCCTCCCTGACCTCTTACCTCTGCGGCACCTTCCTCGCAGCAGAGAGTGTTCCACATCTCATACCCGGACAGATGTTTCCAGGACTGAAAAAATATGTTGGAGAAATAAGACCAAAAGCCTGTCTGACCAGTTCTCTATATCTACATTTTTATTCATAGTCCAGGCCATCATTGTTTCTTTCCTAGGCTTATCTCAATGGCCTCCTATTTTCCCTGCTGCCTCTTTTTCTCAACTTTTCCCTTGCTTCCCTCCCATTCATGACAGCCAGAATGATCTTTCAAAGCATAACTCACAGAATACTACTGCCTCGCTTAAAATCCTGTAATTTAGAATTAAGTCAAACGGGCCAGTCCGGTGGCGCAGTGGTTAAGTGCGCACGTTCCGCTTCGGCAGCCCGGGGTTCACCAGTTTGGATCGAGGGTGCGGACATGGCACTGCTTGGCAAGCCATGCTGTGGTAGGTGTCCCACATATAAAGTAGAGGAAGATGGGCATGGATGTTAGCTCAGGGCCAGTCTTCCTCAGCAAAAAGAGGAGGATTGGCAGTAGTTAGCTCAGGGCTAATCTTCCTCAAAAAACAAAACAAAACAAAACAAAACAAAAGAATTAAGTCAAACATACCAAGACCTACCAAGACCTGTATGAGTTGGGTTCTGTCTGCTTCTGTGACCATGTTGCCTTCACCCTCCCCCTCACTTATTGAGCCTCAGCCTCACCTTCTTTCTGTCTCTCAAACACACAGAATTCATTTCCTTTTCAGGATCTTTGCATATGCTGTTCCCTGTTGTGCTGGGTTGTGCTATATCAGCTTGGTTAAGCTGGGAACTCTGTTTCCCAGAATCCTCTGCCTATGTAGGTCTAGATTATAGTTAGCCAAAGAGACACTTGTGTGAGAGTTGGAAGGCAGAAGTGAAGGAATGGCCATTACTCTTGATTAGATATAGCAACAGACACAGTGATATCCAGTGAAGCCCATCTTGCCCTTGCTCTCTTCTGCATTCACCTCATCTTCATGACTGCTGGTTTTGTGACCACCAGTGCTCCCAGGCCTTCCATCAGGTACTTGGAAGTGGACCCACAGAGGCAGTAGTTACACAGAAACAGCTTCCCATAGGCCACTAGCAGTCCCAATTTGGCAGCTGGATGAGCTTGACTTCTTGGATTTTCTCACAAACTCTGACTTGTCCAACTGTACCAGTACTTCTGTAGGATTGGTCAGTGAATCTTTCTCCAATCCCTTGACTGTCCCCCCCAGACTTTTACATTCTGAGATCCTCTCTCATCTGTGTCAGATCTGATTCCTGTGGTAAATCCTTTATTCCCATCATACTCAGAGTGGCTCTACTTCCCTAGCTGATACCCTGTTCTGTGCATGGCTGTTCCTGCCTCATCATTTGAGTTTCAGCTTAAATGTCACAGAATCTCATTCCCTTGTCACCCTTAGTGAAATAGCCATCCTCGCCCCAGACCCTCTCAATTGTAGTGCTTTTCAAAGTGGAGTGTGTGCACCGTAAGGGGTGGATGAAGTGAGAGTATTTAAACATTTTTTTGTCTAGAAGTATAAAAAAGGACTGAAAACTTACTATAAATCCCAACCCAGGAATTGAGACTGGCAGCTTCACTTGATACATTTGTCAGGTGGTCATATGTCACATGCTGATAAAGTGGGAATTCCACAACTAGGAGAGATTGACACGTGCCCTCATTCAGCCAGTCGCTTTATGCACATTGCAACAATGGATTGTCACTTATGTGGGTAACTGTCCTCTTTGACTAACTCCAAACTAGAACCAGGATTATGAGGATTATAAAATAGAGTGCTAACTAACCCAAACTTCACAAAATGGCCAAGTGGCTTTAAAAGATTCCTACTAAGAAATTCATATGGAAGGGGCCAGCCCGGTGGTACAGCGGTTAAAAGTGCACATGTACCGCTTCGGCGGCCCAGGGTTCGCCGGTTCAGACCCCCAGTGCAGACATGGCACCACTTGGCAAGCCATGCTGTGGTAGGCGTCTCACACACAAAAAGTAGAGGAAGATGGGTATGGATGTGAGCTCAGGGCCAGTCTTCCCCAACAAAAAGAGGAGGATTAGCAGCAGATGTTAGCTCAGGGCTAATCTTCCTCAAAAAAAAAAAAAAAAGAAATTCATATGGAAGATAATAGTAACAATGCAGACGTAAACTAACAAAGGAATAAAACATACACACGGGAGATGCCTGTTCTAATTGTACCCAGAAGGGCACACAATTTAAAAAATCTGGTGACGATAGTCTGTTGCATTCTCTTTTATCACATTCAGATAAATCAATCAAACTTCATCACAAGCTGAAATTATCTTTTAAAAATGTTTATATAGTTATTCCCTGTCCTCCACCCCACCACAAACATTAAGTTTCTTGACTGCAGAAAACTTTGTCCTCTTCACTACTGCATCCATAGTGCCTATAGCAGTGCCTGGCACTTAGGAAGCATAGAGTATGTATTTTCTGGTTGATTGACTTATGCTTCACCCTAAATTTTCTTCCAAGTGTGGACAGATTTTTGGGATCCCCCCCCACACACAAACTCTGGTCTAACAGATAAATCTGGCAAGCAAAGTGCATAGGCTTTAAGTCAGTACAATAAAATCCATGCTGTCCTGTGAAGCAGCTGTGCAGGCCATCTTCAGCCTGTGTCAAGATGACCTTGCAGCCCCCACATCTCATGACTGAAAAGGCCAGCTGGACAGAGCCACAACAGGAAAAGATAAAGGGTAGCTCGCCCTTACACTTTCCAGCTGCATTTCATAGAGATTGAGAGAGTAATTAATGACCCAGGTCCTTGCCTCCCTCCACACATCGATAACATCAGCATCTCTGAACTTGTTTAATGTATAACCAAAGAATTTTGTTTATGTTAATCTAGAGAAAAGCCCAGATGTATTCTATCCCTTTTTTTAACATGTATGAAATCTAGTAGTAAGCTTTTTTCCTTTTCCTCTTCCCTGCACGTGCACTGTTTTCTGAAAGAGATACAAGCTGCACTTAAACTGACACACCTCGCAGCAGTTCCATCAGAGCGCTCCGTTGCACTGTTTTCCCAGGATTCAAACCCCTCACGCTGATTATTAAACAAACTCCTTCACTAATATCACCTAAACTCTTTATTTCGGTTGACACAGGCCTTTTCCAGTCAATCACAGCTACGCTTACCACAATCCTCTAAACATACCATGCTCACTTCCACCTTCAGCTTTGCTCATGTTCTCTTATTCACTGTTCCCTTCAATGCCCCCCACCATCTATCTGACTCCCACCTCTACAGGATTCAAGTCTTGCTTTTCCATGACTCCATTCCAGAATGTTCCTGGTGACACTGAAATCCTACCCCTGTGACTGCCCTGTCGTAAAGTGACTTTAACCATTAAGAATTTTTCTCTGATTTAAAACTTAAATTATTTTGCTATACCAGAAAGCAGTCTGTATCCAAACAAAGTTTATATTAGAGCAACCAGTAAAGAAATCAGTAAAGATGTTTAATCTTTAAACTGTACTTTTGAACTTAAAGACGAGTGATCTTTCAGTCAGTTTAATTGGGAGAAAGCTATTTGAGATTTCTTTATCCCTCCTGGGAAAATGGAAAGTTGCTTTCTTATTAGAAAGGAAGATAAAGAGAGAGATTGCAATCTCAGGTACTTTAGAATACTGTCACTTTCTTTTTTGGCCTGTATACAGAGAAGAGGAAATTAAGTGAGAAGGGAAAACAAGCAACCTTCCTTACTGACAAGGAGTTAATTAGCTCCTTGGTAGTAGTCACCAGACCAAGAGATCACTTGAGGCATTTTGATACCAAGTTAGTGTAAAGTTCCCAGGAGGGTTTTTGATGCTACATTTTAAAGAAGTCAGTCAGTCACAAAGGAGCAATTAAATCTAAGTGTGCAGATAAGATTATGAACCGGGCCAAACTGATAAAAGATGAGAGGGAAAGGTGTCAAATTATATGTAACTATTTGTGTTCTTTAAAAGTTTGCTATACAAATAAAGAAACCCTTTACATGTAGTATTTCATTATACTGTTTCAAGTTGACAGTTTTCATAAAGAATTTGTTTTGCTTAAAAAGAAAGAAATAAAGAGTTGTGGCTATCTCCATCTGCACGGAACCAGGCCTCGGCCTCTGCCTTCTGTGTAGAGTGTGGGAACAAGTAGGCCCAGCCAGCTATCGTTAGCTTTCCTTAACATAGGAGTAGACAACCTGAACTTTCTCTGGAGAGAGGAAGTAAACATCAAAATCTCTAAGTGTGGGAGGAGAAAAGTCAAAATAAGCCATAAAACAGGAAAAACTTTTTTTACTTAAAAAGAGAAATGTCAGCAATCATTTCTACAATGTTAAAAGTAGCAAAATTTACCTCAAGGCAGATATCTCTAGTTTGGAGCCTTTGATTCAGGCCAGACACGTAGGAGTTTTTATGGACTGGAAGTTAAAAGTGAGCTACATTTCTCTGAATAATAAGGAAACAGGAATTATCTCTGGCAGCTAGGGAGGGTGTTGGGGATCCTGGAACAGCAAAAAGAGAGGCAGTAGGGGGAGACGGGAGGGGGGATTGTAAAAGTGACAACAGGCTGGAGTAAAGGTAAAGAAGACCAGTGAGAAATTTCCAGTGTTGGGATGATCAGCTTTAAAACACTGCTGTGTAACATTCGGTTTTAAATGCAAGCCTTCCTGGGACTCTCTGGAAATATTGGGAAAGGTTTTGGATCTCTCATAATTGATAGGATAGAGACTTAAGTCACTTTATTTGGATATGAAGATGACTCCAGAAGGCTAGAGAACTTTGGGGCCACTTGGGTTATGTGGGAGCCACGGAGGTGTGCTGCTTGGATTACCCTTCAACAAAGAACTTGCTGTTCAGCTGCAAGGAGGGCAGTCAGCTGACAGCCTCCAGCTGCAGCACCTTGGACTTACCTTAGGTTTCAAGCTGAGGCCACGTTCTTACTGGGCAGCCAGCAGCCTCTGACTGAGTCTAGAAGGAATACTAAAGCCTGGTCATTTCTGCCCAATGCGGGACTCCCTGCTGGGCAATCTTTAGTTTGGAGTTACCCATTGGGTTGACTAAGACTTTATCAGATCTGCTTCATAGTCTGAGGCAGTGTCTGCCCAATTCTGCTTCCTCCCACTTTTATTTTTATAAACTTACCTCCAATAAACCTCTTGCACTTCTGATTCTGTCTCAGGGCCTGCTTCCCGGAGAACCCAAGCGACGTAGGTTACATACACTTTTTATTTTGATCAATAAGTATTAGCTGCTGTTATCTTTATTATTCTCTCCTATAGCCCCAAACACAGACTTTTAACACTGGGAGAAACCTTACAGATAGAAGTACAACCAGGACCCTGGAAATCAAGAGACTGGAAGATATTTCTGGTCCTGTCACTCATTGGCTGTGCAGCCTTGACAAGTCTCATACTTCTGAGTAGCAGTTTCCTCATCTGCAAACTGAAGCACAAGAGACTATGATCTCTGAAGTTTTTCTCAAAACACTATCCCCTTTCACTGTTCCGTCCTATACACCATGGTTTTTGCTTAATGGATATCTGATGGCTTAACCTGACCACCTTTTACAATGATATTCCCTGTACTCCTTTAAATATGTTTCTATTTTAAAATAAACTGCCATAGGGAACTAGTTTGGGACTGCCAAAATGTGAGAAGGCCACTTCTCCGGTCTTAGATTATTTTGATAACAGTGAGATGGAAATTAGAAGAATCCAAAAGGTTTCATTCTTTGTTTATTCCCTATCAAATGCAATGCCAACTAATGTCCAGGTAGTTCCCACATAGTTCCATTCCTCCGTCTGAAGGTGAGATTCTCCAGTTGTCCAGTTACCCCCATGTGGGTCCCTCAGGTTGGGGGCAGACAACAGACGGGGTGCTATTCCTTTTGTAACTGAGTCCCTGAGGATCTAACCAGGAGAACATTCCAGGGGAGGAGAGAGCGGTATTCTCACCAATTTTATTTATTTCCTGAAATAAATAAAATCCTTGAGTTTGTGGATCCTCGAAGACATCTCACCACAACTTTCATATCGTTTGAGTTACAGAGGAACAATTTTCTTCCTAATAACTTATAGAAACAAAAAAAGCAAGCCAACGTGCTTTATAAGCAAAGAAAGAAATAGGGAACTTATATACATTACATGTTCTCTCCCCTTATTGTAACTTGTCTTCTGAAAACGCACCTCAAAATCCTCATATACCTTGCTTAAAAATAAAAAATACTAGCCATAGCCTATTATATTTCCTATGAGATGGAAAAATTATATAGTGGTATTAGAAGATCTTGAGTACTGTGCTGGGAATTTTCCTAATGGGTTCCTACAACGATGAAAATCATGAGCATCCAAACTCAGCCACATTAATAGTCTTTATGTAGTTTGAATCAATCCAACAGTAACAGCAGATCTTACAATATAAGGTATTGCATCAGGTTCATCTGGCATACTCAAGAAATCTAGCAAAAGGATGAGAGCAAGCCTTTGTTTCTGTTACCCATTATGAGATTAACTATTGATACAATGTGCAGTGGTCTATCTTCAAAGGAACTGGTCTTCTTCTCTAGATTCACAAAATCACTGAAGATCTTTCAAAGCAATCTGAAATGTTATCATCCTTTGAGGTTTTAAGTATAAAGACATAAAAAATAAAAACCATTAGATGGTTCTTGAGAAACATTTTGACCTTAAAAACTTGACTGTTGTGATTTAAGAGAAAAAAATCCAAAAAGGATGGTGGAACTACTCCCTCTTGAGCCTGGGGTCGATTTGTCCAAAGGCAGAGCCAATAGTTCTCACTGTCCACAAGGAGGAAAGGATAGGTGGGATTGTGGGCGAAACTCACAATAAAGCTGGGCGGGGGGGGGGGCGGGAGAGATAAAGAACAATGAAAAATTAAATTAGCCTTGAAAAGAACTTTCCTGTCGCCTTCTTACGTGGTCATTTTGTCAAACGGTGTAATTTTCTTGTTAAAAAGAAAAGCAAGTGCTCCCTCCAGTGGCTACTCTAATAGTTGTTAAAAACAATGTTTTAATTAGCAAACGACTCACACATGCCTGGCTTTTCTGAACACAGTCAATATCGCTGGTTTCTAATGAGAGAAATAATAACTAGAATTCGTATATTAGTCACTTACTGATTTGAGGTAAATTTCACCTGTGGATGTCTAAGATATTTTAAGTTTTTACTTTAAAAATCACACAATTGAAGAAGTGGAAGAGACTAGAAAATGTCCCTTCATTCAACAAATATTAACTGATTACCTGTTTGTGTCGTGTGTGCTCCAAGTGTGGAGGATAGAGCAGGGAACAAAACAAAGTCCTCATTAAACCCACGTTCTACTGCAGAAAGACAGACGAGCAATTAAGCTGGTGAATAAATACTATGCCAGAGGCTTATAAGGGCTATGGAGAAAAATAAAGCAGGAGAAGTGGGTGTGGGGTGGAAAGCAGGAGGGGAGGTCAGGGAAGGCCCCCTGATAAGATGTCACTTGAGCAGGGACCCAAGGAAAGTGAGAGAGCAAGACTTGTGGTGCTTAGGTCAGAGGAAACAGCAACTGTGAAGGCCCTGAGGCTTGATACATTGAAGACATTGAGGAGGTTATTTTGCCTGGGATAGAATGGACCAAGGGGAGCGTGATGGGAGAGGACTCCAGAGAGGTAACGTGGCGTCAGATTATGTATGGCGTTTGACGTCACTGAAGGACTTTAGCTTTAAATCTGAATGAGCAGGGAAGCTGGAGGAGTAACCTGATTCATTTAAGGATCCTTCTGACCACCACTACAAGAAAATACACAATAGCAGGACAAGGGAAGAAGCAGAGAGATCAGTAAAAGGCCAATTACCAGACATGTTTCCAGAAGGAGGGAGAGACCAACTGTAAACAATGCTGCAGGTAACATGAAGAATGAAGGCTGATCATTGGACTTAGCAACATCAAGGTGATTGGTGATCTTGATGAAAACAGTTTTAGTGGAATGGTGAAAGCAAAAGACTGACTGGCAGTTTCTTAAAAGGTTAAATATAAACCTATCATATGATCCAGCCACTCCACTCCCAGGCATTTACCAAGAGAAGTGAAAACATGTCCACATAAAGAACACGAATAGGGATAGCCAAAAATTAGAAGCAATCCAAATATTCAACAACAGGTGAACGGACAAACAAATTGTAGTATAACCAGATGATGAAATACTACACAAGAATAAATGGGATGAACTCTTGATATGCATAACAACATGGATGGATTTAAACACAATTATGTTAAGCGAAAGAAGCCAAAGGAATAGATACTATATGATATCACTTATATAAAATTTCTGCAAATACACACTTATCTACAGTGAAAGAAAGCAGACGGGTGTTTGTGGATGGTGGAGCACAAGAAAACTTGGAGATAATGGATATAATCACTATCTTGAGTGTGATGATGGTTTCATGGGTGCATACCTATATAAAAACTCAAAATTGTACACTTTATGGGCAGTTTTTTTGTACATTAATTCTATCTTAACAAAGCTGTACAATAAGTAAATACATTATCATAAAAAAATAAAGGATGGGACCTCATGTGGAAGTAGAGGTGCTGGCCATAGATAGGCTCAGGAATGTTTCATTCTATTCTTACGTGTATTCAAAAAATATAACCAGCACATCTAACCCATCATTCCCAGATATTATTGCTTTGGATAAGGTTAAATGAATAAAGAGAGTATATTTCGCATCAATTTAAAGAAACACTTCAATTGATCATCATATGGATTGCACCTCCAAAGGGCAGTATAATAAAGTCATGCAGTTGCCATGAGAATTGGTTTTATTCAACACTCTCATTTTACAAAGAAGGAAGTACTCCCTAAGTAATCCCACAAAGTTCTCTGAAATAAATGATATAGATAAACTTTTACGGAGACTACTATCTGTCCCTATTGCGGTATTGTATCTTTATCCTCTATGTAACCCCTCATATCAAAACACTTCACATCCTTCAAGACCTATCCCAAATTCATCCATCTTCGTGAAACCTTTCCTTATTCCTCAAAAAAAGCATGACCTCTCCTTGCTTTTTTCAAAGCTTCGTTGTGCTCAGCCAAAAGACTCCCTTGTAGGACTATCCATCTCACTAAATTCTGTCCGAGATATATGCAGAAGTATTATATTGCTTGGAACTTTCGTAGGGCTAATTCAGCTGGGAGGTGCCCTTCCCCACCTTACTCCTTCCTACTACTTGTGATAGAGACTTAATGACTCAAAACTGGTGCACAAGCTGCTGTCTAGACCCCTCGACTCAAAGGCACTCCAAACGAAGATACAATACAAGTAAAAAGAGTGTGCTTCTTAGGCAATTGAAATTTAAAATTGTCCTCAAGTCTAGGCCCCTTCAATAAAGAATTTTATTTTGTTTGCTGAGCAAGATTCACCCTGAGCTGACATCTGTACCAATCTTCCTCTGTTTTGTATGTGAGTCGCCACCACAGCATGGCTGACGAGTGGTGTAGGTCCACACCTAGGATCTGAGCCCATGAACCTGGGCTGCTGAAGTAGAGCACATTGAGCTTAGCCACTATGCCACAGGGCAAGACCCCCCCCCCCCAAATTTTTAATCCATTTGAATCCAGATATTAGGATCCAACTTATAATTACCAGAGAGTCTCTTTTGCAAAGGTTTAAAGGAGATTTTCTTTTTCAGAATAATTCACTTCAGGTTAAAAATCATTTGGGGATCAGAAAAAGATGGAAAGTTCCTTTACCAATTCAAGACTAAATATAGAAATGAAAATGGGGTTTTCTTGGTGTGGATCTGGCTAATATACATTAAACATATGTGCATCACATTACACATAATATGGCCATATTTAACATTTAAGAAATACATATTCAGGGAGCCACTCTAAATACATATTCATTTAGCCACTCTGAGCCCTAGTTTTCTCGTTTATCAAAAAAAAAAAAAAAAAATCCTGCCTTCGGGTGTTTAGGGGTAAAATGAGCTGACCTCTATGCCCTCCTTAGATTAGCCTGTAAAGCCTTTCATCCTTAGGACTGCATAAATGCACCTGACTCATTTTCCTCAGCTCCTTCCCTGCTGCACCCTCCCCTCCCAGCCTCTAGTCACATCAAACTTTTGGCCGTCCCTTAAATCCACCAGACTGTTTCAAGCTTTTGTACCTTTATATAGGCTATTTTCTCTATGTCGAAAGCCTTTCTTTCCCTCTTCCAGAAAAATTCCTCCTCATTCAGGATTTCAATCAAACCATACCATAACTGTGAAACATTCTGATTCCTCTAGCCCGGCTTATCCTCTCTGTTGCCCCCACTGCTCTATTGTAAGTACACTTTTGTTCATTTTAAGTGTGTTTATTTGTCTCTCTTATTAGTCTGTAGGTTTCCTAAGGGCAAATACCCATGCCTTATTTATTTATGAATTCCCAGCACCTCCCCAAGTGCCGGACATATAAATTTTGCATCTTGTGACATGGCCTGAGTGTTTTATTCATAAATCACATTTTGGTGACTCAAGATAAATATTCATAGTACATAAGCTTATGATTTTGACAGGAATTATATTAAATAATTTCAATATATTGTTTTCAGAATTCTTCTTTTCCTCACTAATACAACCTAACCAAAATACATTTTTTTAATTTAAATCTATGAATGGGTTTTTAAAAAAAGATTTATTGCTTACATTTACTTCTTAAAAACTTCACAAGTGCCTGATTCAATAACTAATAAACAGACTAGCCATTCTCCAAATGCAGCTGAAAAACTAATTGTAGTTTGCACAGTCTTCTTGATTTTGTTTGTGCTCACATGTGATTACAGAGTTGTCTTGTTTTTGACTCATTCTATCACGATCACTGAAGACCCAGGCAGCAGTGGACGTTCTGTGAAATTGCTTATCTTAAGCAGGAGAATACCACTACCCATTTATTGATGCCAGACCAGCTACAAGCTGATAGCTGTCAGGCTACTTTTCTCTTCATCTAGTTACAATCAAGACTGCCTGGACTGAAATCCCAGCTTCCTCACCAGCTAGGAACTTGGGCAGTCAACCTTGTTGGAGCCTGTTTCCTCATCTGTTAAGTGCAGATAATTATGCCTATTTTAGAGGGCTGTTCTGAGTATTAAAGGAGTTAATACAAATGAATGCTTGGAACAGTGCCTGGCACAGGGTGAATGATCAAGTGTATTTTTGCATTAACATTTTATCTCATTCATTCATTCCCCACCTATTTTTTTTGCACCATGTGAGATTGTAGAAATGTATTCTCTTCGAATTACCAGGATCTGAATTTAAAACTCTGGCTGAAGACTACTTACAAAGGTTATAACAATGGTGAACTTTTAAATACAAGTTAATTTGCATTTTTAAACCAATCAGCGTGACCACATTTTAAACAACAGTCCACATCCTTTTCCCTTGTCTCTGTTGAGTTGAAACAACCAAAAACAAAACAAAAAAAAATAGGTATTTAAAATTATACAGAAAAACTAACTTATGCCCCTCATTGCTTTTTTTCCTCTCTCTAAAATAGGACAGCACTATCTACTCCCCACGAATTTTTTTAGCTTCTAATTTTAGGCTGTGGGATTTTTAAAAAACTATTAATCCTCATCTGTCTGTTTCATGTGAGTGTCACGATGATGAAATAAACTAATGTGTGTAAAGAAAAATCTTTGGATTTCAGACTATTTCAGAAATACTAGGTAGTAGCAGCTGTTGGCCCCGGGGAAAAAAAAAATCTCGTATAAACCGCTACAGAGCGTTTCGGCAGTGAGAGTAAATTTGACACTCGGAGGCCCCCATAGTGTAGTTTTAAGAGCCAAGGTGGCGCTGCCCGCCGAGCGTCCCACGTGCTGTTTCCGGCGATGCCCGGAAGCGCGATTCCGAGCCGCAGCTGAGGAGGTTGGCGGTTGCCGGCGGTGTGAGTTTTCTTGAAGCTCCTCGCTGGGGAGCCAGTCTGTAGCCATCATGTCGAACAGAAATAATAACAAGCTGCCCAGCAACCTGCCGCAGTTACAGAATCTGATCAAGCGGGACCCGCCGGCCTACGTGGAGGAGGTGGGAGAGCGGCGCGGCCACGCCAGCGGCCCGGGCGGGACTGGCTCAGACCCTGGCGGAGAGGAGGCGTGGAGTGGAGCTGGGATCCCGGCCTGCCGCGTGTTCTACAGTTGGATTCAGGGTCCCTCGCGGGGAGAGAAGGGGTTGAGGAAAGGACGTGCCTCAGGGTTCATTCCCTACCGTTTGGAAATCTGCTGTCGGTTTGGCTTTTATGCCTGTTCGCTGGACCCCGCTGCTACGAAAACACCCTTAAAGACCTCTTTTTGCTTTAGGGTTTATCTCCCGACCTCATAGAGGTGGAGAGAAATGGACCGCCCCCAACTTCCAAGTTCCATGAAGGTTTCTCAGCCTTTTCCTTTCTGAGTCCTCTAACTTGAATTAGTCGGTAACACTTGATGAGTTGTATGTTAGAATGCTTTCGACTGGTGTCTGTTTCCAAGAGCCTGCACGCTCTGTGCCATGGGCTCTTGTGGGAAGGAGGGAGGATTCTCAAGTATGAGAGGCAGACACAGGAGCTTAGTATATCTAGTTTAACCAGGATTCAATCTCATCGGAAGCTGGCATGACCTGGATGTCAGAATTTGCTTCGGGAAACGATGAGGTTGAAAAATTAGATTAGATCCAGATTGTGGGGGGACTTTGTATACTGACCTGATACAAATTGTGAATATTAAGGGCGTTTGAGCAGAGAAATGAGAAGATGAAAACGGTGGTTTTGATATAGTCATCTGTCAGGTGCTTTCTTCAGACACTCATTTGTCTGACACGCGTTAGACAGGTATCTCTGCTGGGCATTTTCTGCAATTACTTGTTTGTGCTTCGTTCTCACTAGGTTGTGATTTATTCAATGGCTAACACATTTATTTATTTTTTGATTGCTTTTCTCATTTCCCTCCTCCCCCAGATTTTCACGTAGAAATATTTACATAAATGCTTCTTAACGAATAGTCGCGGTGGTTTAGGTCACCAGTGGAGAGAGCCTTCCCAAAGATCAAGGTGGTCAAAATAAAGAGTTAGGAATAAATACAGGAAATTAAGTAATATATGCAAGGCTTTGAGATGTGTAAAGCACTGTACAACCATTGACAGAGTAATAGTTGAGAGTCCATCTAGCGCTGTGTTTAAAAGCATTGGTTTCAAAATTAACTCTAAATCCTGGTCCTACCGTTGACCAATTGTGTAACCATGGAGGGTTATTCACTGAGCCTGTGTGTGCATTTTAGTATGCAAGAAAGAGATAATACCTACCTCGCAGGATTGCTTGTTCATTCACTTAAATATTTATGCAAATCCACACGTGTTGTGACTACTGTGTGGCAGTATAATTCTAAGCACTGGGGATACAATGATAAATGAGACAGAAATGAGAGCGTTCTTCTCTTGAACTTATGTTCTGGTGATGGTAGACATATCTGGTAAGGACTATTAAGAAAGTAAAACTGGTCAGGCAGGCCCAGTGGTGCAGCGGGTAAGTGCGCACTTTCTGCTTCAGTGGCCTGGGGTTCGTCGGTTCAGATCCCGGGTGTGGACGTGGCACTGCCTGGCAAAGCCATGCTGTGGTAGGTGTCCCACATATGAAGTTGAGGAAGATGGGCACGAATGTTAGCTCAGGCCAGTCTTCCTCAGCAAAAAGGGGAGGATTGGCGGCAAATGTTAGCTCAGGGCTAATCTTCCTCAAAAAAAAGAAAAAAAAAAATAAGTTGTCATCAAGATAGTAAAACTGGATGGGAATACATTAGAATTGGAGGCTGTTGATTTAGATCCCATGAACTGGGAAGGCTTCTCTGCTGTGATGATATTGAGCCAGACAGAGCATTCTAGACAGAGGGAATAAGAAGTGCAGAAGCTCTTGGTGGAAAAGAAGTAGAGAGGCAGCCAGTGTGGCTAAAGTGTAGTGAGCACGGAAGAGGGTGGTAGAAAATGGTGTGGGAAATGCAGGCAGAGGTCAGATCATGCAGCGCCTTTTAGACCATGGTAGAGAGTTAAAAGTTTTCTTTTAGGGCATTGGGGAGCCATTGAAGAGTTTTAAGCATAGATGTGACATGATCTGATTTATATTTTTAAAAATTTACTCTGGAGGCTAAATATAGAATGGAGTGTAGAGAAGCAAGCCTGGAAGCAGGGTAACTAATATAATAGCGGTTGGAATGTCTAGGCAAGGGATGGTGATGCCACTGTAGTTATCAACAGAAGTGGAGAGAAGTGGACAGAATGGGACTAGCTCTACATGGAGATGGAGCTGGTAGGACTCCTGGTGGAGCAGATGTGGGAGATAAGGGAAAATGAAGGAATGAAGGATGACTCAGGTTTTTTATTTCTGCATCTAGGTAGATGATAGTGACATTTCCTGAGGTTCATTCAGTATGTGCTAAGCATTGGGACTATAGTGGTGAACCATAAGATAAAAATCCTTTCTCATTAAATTATGTTCTAGTAGGAGGGGACGTACATTGACATATAATACAGAGGATGTCAAATGATGGTAAATACTGTGGGAAAAGATGTAACGTACCAGTATATATGTTGGGGATGAGGCAGGTGTTGCAATTTTAAATGGGATAGTGAAGGGAGGCTTTCTTGAGATGATAATCTTTGACTAAAAACCTGAAGGAGGTGAGGGAGAGCTATGCAGATGTTTGGAGGAAGAGCGATCTAGGCAGAAGGAACAGCAGATACAAAGATCCTGGGTCAGGAATGTACCTGGTGGGTTTGAGGGCTATGAAAGAATCCAGTGTGGCTTGGTATGGGGAATGAGGAAAGCAGGAGTAGTATGAGGTGAAATAGAACCATATCTTATAAGACCTAGCTGTTTTCAAGAGCTTTGGATTTTACTCTGAGTTAAGTGGAAATCTTTACAGGGTTTTGAGCAGAGGAAAACATGAACTGCCTTGTATGAGAACAGGATCACTCTGGCTGCCTTGTTTTGAGAATAGATTGTATGTAGGAGAGCAAAGATAGAAGCAGAGACACCAGTTAGGAGCAAGAGATGATGGTGGCTTGGACCAAAATGGTAACAGTGATGAAAAGTGATTAGATTCTAGATCTGGCAGATAGAGAAAGTCCTGGGAAGCCCCAACATTTACAGGCTAGTGAGTTGCTAAATAACTAGCAAAAGGGACTAAGAAAGAAGCCAATGAAGTAGGAGGAAAACCAGTTAGTGTCCTGGAAGCCAAGTACAGAAGGTGTTCCCCGAGGGAGGGAGAGACCAGGCATGTCAGATATTGATGAGTCAAATAAGATAAATGTTGAAAATTGACCTTTAAATTTAGCCATTTGGATGTCATTGGCTACCCTGATATGAGCAGTTTGAGTAGAGGAATGGGTGCAAAAATCTGAGAGTAGGTTTAAAAGTGAAGGGAGTATGATTCCATTTATATGAAATGTCCAGAATAGGTGAAGCCATAGAGACAGAAAGTAGATTAGTGGTTGCCAGGGGCTGGGGGTAGCGGGGAATAGAGAGTGACTATTCATGGATAGGGGTTTCTTTCTATAGTGATGAAAATGTTCTGAAATTAGATAGTGGTAATGGTTGCACAACTTTGTAAATATACTAAGACCACTGGATTGTACACTTGGAAAGGGTAAATTTATGTTATATGAGTTTATCTCAATTAAAAAATCTTTTTTGAAAGAGGAAAACAATTGGGCAACAAGTATGAACAACTCTTTTAAAGGAGCTTTTCTGAAAAGATGAGAGAAATGGAGTGTAAGCTCAAGACTGAAGTGGAATCAAGAAAAGGTTTCTTTTAAGGATGGCAGAAACAACAGCATGTCTGCATACCTACAGGGCAGAAATTGTTGAGGCAGAAAATGGGCAAGGAGACTCATGGAGCAAAGACCTAGACTGAATAGGGTATAGAGATTGGACTGGCTTTAGATGGTGGCCTGATAATTTATTCTTAGTAACAGGAGAGAAGGTAAAGTATATGAGCTCAGATGGAGCTAGATGGTTAAATGGAATACTAATGTATGGAAATTATTCTCAGATTGCTTATACCATATTCTTTTAATGAAATTGGAGACAAGGTTATCAGTTGAGAGTAAGGATAGTGGAGAAAGTATTTAAGGTTTGAGGACAGAAGACAAACTATGAAATGGTTGCCTAGGAGAGGGGAAAGTGCCATAAGATTGCCAGAGTACACTTCAGAGCCTCTTTGAGGTTTGTGGTAATGAGTTTAAAATGAAACCAGTTAGCTGATTTTCTTCAACCATGCTCAGCTCTGAGAGTGTAGTGATGGAGAAGGAAAGCACAAGATGGACATTTGCCAAACAGTGATGAAAGAAAGGAGCAAGTGCATTGAAGTACATGCATGGAGGTGGTTATAACGATTGGTCCTGGAACTGGAGCTGGATGAGAAGGGAAGTTCGGGAGGGGAGGTTAGTGAGATAGAGTGGAAGGTAGTAAGCTCAATGGACTGCGGATTCTGGTGAGATTGAAGGGTTGTTGGAGTTGGCATAATATCAGAAAAGAGATGGAAAATAGGAGATGGTGGTTAGAGACGAGGATGCTTCTAGTGGAGATTATGACGGAGTTGTAGTTATTGGTAATGGCAAGATTTGGGGTGTGACTGACCATGGAGGTGAGGGCTAAGGTGGAGTAAGACTTCAAGATGATTAGAGGAGGAGACTTCAAGGAAGTGATGGGTCAGGATATTGGAAAGACCACCCATTTGGATATGAAATCACCAAAAATTATGACAGGAATTGTTAGAGAGTGATAAGACAAGGAATAAAGAACTGAAATGTTCAGGGAATGTAGGGAATGACCATAGATCATAGATGACTACAACAAGATGGCGTAATGAGTCTCAAGACATAAGATTCAAAGCTGGCAGTGGGATGCTTAACAAGGAGAAAAGGGTGCTGATCTGGAAGGATGCTCATGCTCTGGAAGTTGCATTGGGAAATAAAGAAGATACCTTTTGGGTCAGCAATGCTGGGGGAAAGAAAATGGTGTGGCACGGTGTCAGAAGAGAGCCAGGATTTCAATAGAGCATCAGAGTAACTGGGCTGCTTTAAAAGATATAGATGCCTTGGCCCCTTCTGAGAGTTCTTGATTCCCCTGGTATGGGGGTTAGAGTGAGGGGGATGAAGGATGGCTTGGGAGTCTTAGCCTTTTATGGTGACTGATGAACAAAAGGACATAATGAAATTAGTCCTGATTATCTCAAGGCAGATAGTGGTGGCTGGGCCATGGGTGAGACGGGGAAAGAAGTGGGATAAGGATCTTACCAGGAGCACATTGAGTTCTGGGGCTCTCCTCATTCCTGTCAATGGCAGTGTGAAGTCGAGAGAGAGTTTCATTTGAAGCATATAAGGGCTGTAGGTTTCCCTCTTGACTCCAACTGTTGGAGAAAGCTGGAGGCCTAGCAGTTTTCTTGGGGAAATCAAGAGTTATGTTTTTTTGATCATGCTAAGTTTAAGAAGTCTGTTAGATATCTAAATAGAGATGTCAGACAATTGGATGTATGAATTTGGAGTTCAGTGGACCAGTTAGAGCTGGTAATATAAAGAAATACTCATTCTCATAGAGTCTCTCTCTCTCTCTCATACATACCCACACACAATTTAAAGCCGTGGTCTAGGGCCAGCCCGGTGGCATAGTGGTTAAGTTCATGTGCTCCACTTCAGCGGCCCAGGGTTTGCAGGTTCAGATCCTGGGTGTGGACCTAGCACCATTCATCAAGCCATGCTGTGGCGGCGTCCCACATAAAGTAAAGGAAGATTGGTACAGATGTTAGCTCAGCGACAATTTTCCTCAAGTAAAAAGAGGAAGATTGGCAACAGATGTTAGCTCAGGGCCAGTTGTGGTCTAGGAAGGGAGAGTAGATGTAGGGCATGGAACTGAGGCCTGGTGAATTCTAACATTAGATTGATGGGTTGTTGTTAGGATTAAACATAATTAAATGAGATAATGTACATAATAAGTTTGGCACATTGCAAGTGCTGAATAAATGGAAGCTATTATCATTAATTCTGTGTGTCTATTGCCTTTGGCTGTTAACACATCCTATCTAGAACTCCAGGATAAAATCTTAATAATTATTTAAAAGAAGAGGGGAATTTTGACTGCTGAGCTTGGTGTACTTGAGATATAATTTACTTTTTCTGACCCAGTAGTTTTCTGCTGATACGAGTGCTCTATATACATAGACAGTGTAGGGGTCATTTGGATAGTAAATGGCAGAATGGGGCCAGGATCTGAGTTTTTGACTCTTGCTTCACTGCTCTTTACACCACACCACCTACATTTCTGATGATAAAGGAAAGTGTCTTTAGATTACCTGTGATGTGCTCAGCATTTACAAAACTCATTTGAAGAATGCAGATAAGGAAAATGTAGTGTTTCTACATACTTTTGCCACATCTTTTTCTCCATGCCACTATCAGACTTCTACTAAATAATTTTGCATTCTGTACTGAATAGGTGACCAATTTAAATTTTATTTTTCTACAGTTTCTACAGCAGTACAATCACTACAAATCCAATGTGGAGATTTTCAAATTACAACCAAATAAACCTAGCAAAGAACTGGCAGAGCTGGTGATGTTTATGGCACAGGTAAGAAGATAATTTCTGAGTGAAACAAAGACCAGTTGTTAGACGTAGTTTGCAGAGTATTTTTCTGGTAATATACAATATCATTTCATTTGGGACCGGAAGCTTAATTTAAAAAAACTTTTTTAACTCCCTTTTTGCAAATTTTATTTTCTATGTTAAGTTAGAGGATTTCACCAGAGCATTTCAGAACCAGCTAGGGCAAAACTTTCAAACTACTTGTTTTTATCAAATTCATTATAAAAGCAGATTCTGAATCATGTCACACTTAATTTACTAAGACTAGAGGAAATATGAAAGAAGTCAGAGAAGTCAGCATGTAGAAGAAAAAGAGACGATTTGGAACCATCTACTTCTATGAAACAGAGCCTTTTACTCTCCTTTTGCAGAACATCCTAAATATGTGCATATGAATTATAAGAGAGAGAGAAACTTCAGAAGAGCCTTTGCTTTGTTACAGATTGGTCACTGCTATCCAGAACATTTAAGTAACTTTCCTCAAGAGCTGAAAGATCTTCTCTCCTACAATCACACTGTCTTGGATCCAGATCTTCGAATGGTAGGACCAGTATTTGGATTGATAAATTGTGTGGTGTTCATATGTGTGTGTAATACATATTTAAATGAGAACAGCCTCTCAGGTAAACATCTTTTTAAAATGTAAATGGGAATGTATCATCCCTTCCTTAAAATCTTTCTATGTCTTCTCATTTGTGCTTAGAATAAAACTCAAAGTTATTAATGTGGCCTGTAAGTACCTATATGATCTGCTTCCTGCCTGTGTTTTTGACCTCATCTCCTTTTCTGCTCCACTTCTCTCTCTGATCTTTCTGTTTTTCAGCATGCTAACCCTGCCAGGATGCTCTATTCCCTCTTTGGAATAGGTTATTCAAATCTCATATGCATCCTTCTAGTTATTCAAATATCATATGCCTCAGGAACCCTAATTCAACTTAAACTTTTTAGAATGCTTAATTTATAAATTTATCCATTACAGAACCAGCTTGAGCATTTAAACATTGTCACTTTAGTGGTTGACATTGGGTCCTGGCTGAGATCCCCTCTACCAGGCCAGTGCTCCCATTTTCCCCACCTGCAGTAAATGTTGGCTGCGAATGGCCCCCAGCTGCCCTTTCTCTTGAGCATTGTCTTCAGGTAAATGTGAGCCCTAGCACCTGGGAGGGTGCCTTCCCAGCCCACACCTGATACCTGACTAACCCAGAGGTACAAAAGCCCAGCCCCTTTCCTCAGGATGGGTCCAACTTTGTGTTACAGTCTGCGCTCCAGAGCTTCTCTGTGATCAGGCTAAAGCTAGTCTCCAGACAAGGACACATCCTTGCTCAGCTTTTCTTTTCTCTGTCCTAACTTGCTTCCTTTACTTCCCTTCTAGAAGAGAGCATACTCTGGACAAATCGCTATAATGAATCGACTCTGTTTCTAGGGAACCCAACCTAAGGCGTTTTCAAATTTCATACATCTGCTTGTCAAATAGCAGGTAGAATTTAACACAAATATTATGATCACAAAACATATTAATCCTATGCCAAAACTTGTAAAAATGCTAAATCCATAGATTCAACCTCATTTCTTATTCTTACATTTCCCCCAGCTTTCTGTAATTCTATGGTTATTTTACTTCTCTAGGATTTTATTAATTTGATTAGACCCAAAAGAAAAAGAATACCATCTCAGACTAGTCAAGGTTGCAGGCTCTGGCTTGTCAACTCACTGACTCTCGGTTGGGACTTTGGACCTGGCAGCACAGCCCAAGAGGCTTCAAACTTGAACCACTAGTCGGAAGACTTACTTATGTCATGGAACTTTTCACGTTCCTATATATTGTACAGATTTGAAAGTTTGAGTATAGAGACTTAGTGTCTTTCCAAGTAATTAGGTTTTCTTTAAGTTTTGTGTGACCAAAAGTACCCAACCAAACTGGTCTGCAGGCATTAATGAATAAATAAATATGTGGGTATGTTTCTTTATAATGTTTTATGATGATTATTAAAAAATAATAGTAGAGCTTTCCTTTGCTAGGAATCAAGGGATTGAGTGTGTAATTAGCATTTCTCTTTAGAGGAATCATTTAGAACACACTGGTAGTTCCTCTTTTTAATTGGCTGTTATGATAACCGCCAGTCCTTGTTGACTGCTGGACTTTCTTTCTACCTAGTATATATCCTATTTTTCTAGGGCTTTTTGAATTATTCCCAAGTTTTTGTTCCCTCTTTCCTGCCACTGATGGAAACAGACTGTATTTCTTAGTGGAAGAAACAAAATACCCATGTATATATTAACTTTAATAAAATCAATAAAATGAATTTTTTACATTTCTCTTTCTTTGACATTGTGATTACCTTTTTATGTACTTTTTATTCATTTCTTCTCTAAGCATTACTATTTTTATTATTTTATGTTCAAGTTGTCATTACCTGGCCAGTGGGAGTTTTTTAATCCCTTTAGCAATACCCTTGATGTTTGTGGAAGCATCTTTGCATTCTGGCAGAAATAGTTCCAAACTTTTTCTTACTGTTTTTCCTGCCCCAAGACTTGGAATCAACTATTCTCCAAGGATTATGTCTTCTGTCTAATGGAGGATAGTATTAGAGGCCAAAATTTGGGTAAGAAGGGTACTCATGAAAGTTGGTGGTAAGCAAGAGTGCTACCACTGCTGCTGGGCCGTTCTTAAAACTAAGAGTACTTCAAAAGAATGCCTTATTCAGATTGTTTATTTCAATTTAGTGTGTTATGTAATTGTTACCCCACCTTTCTTATCTTTGTGGATTCATTGATCACTGGAGTTTGTCATATGTTGACACTTCCTTGACCTCCCTGTATAAAATAGCCCTCCCTCAGTCACTATGTATCAGTTATATTACCTTGTTTTACTTCCTTTGTGACACTTATCATTATCTGAGATACACCTGTTTATATGCTTACTAGGTTGTCTGTCCCCTCTTCTGCTCCACCCCCAGTGTAAGGTCCATGAGGGCAGAGACTCTGTGTTCTGTTCTGATGCCTAGAATAATGCCTAGTTAGTAGAAGACATTATGCTTTTTTGGGATATACATGCTCCATTTTCTCATCTTAACTTTGTCATTGTCTTATAGTATGTTTTCTTTTCCTCCCTGAGACATTTTGCAAAGCTTTGATCTTGCTGAGAAATAAGAATCTCATCAATCCATCAAGTTTGCTAGAACTCTTCTTTGAACTTCTGCGTTGCCATGATAAGCTTCTGCGAAAGGTAAGGAGCAAAATTGCTTTCTTTGTTCTATGTCACTCTTCCTTGCAGTAACATAAAACTTCTAGAGTTTGGAATCCTTTGAATTCTTGATGCTTCACATTATTGGATACATTTAAGAATCATTTTAATAGGAAAAAATCATTGTGTGCATGCATCGTAGTGATAGTAGCTAAACATTTATTGAGTGCTTACTTTTTGCCAGGTACCATTCTCAGAGCTTGTACATATTTATTTCTTTACTCACAAAACCCCATGAGATAGAACAAGGAGGAGGAGGAGGATTATTATTTTACAGTTGGAAAGGCTGAGGCACAGAGTGATAGAGTAATGTGCCCCGGGTCACACAACTTCTGAGTGGTAAGGCCAGAACGTAAACCCAGGCAGTGTGGCTCTAGAACCCAAGCCCTTTTCCACTGCACTATACCGACTAGCTAAATCACAGCATGGACTGGACACTCATAGCTATAACTGCTCCCACCCTCTCCCCAAAACAACTCACTTCTTGTTGTTATTAGTATTTCCCTATGACTTTGTATTTGCTTATATAAGACCAGAAACTGAAGGTTTATCAGAGAAATTTAAGAAATAAAAGTTAAGTTTACATTTATTAACTTAAAGTTTTTTTCAAAGTATTAAGACACTTCAACCATGTGATTTTAGCAATTGTACTTCTTAGTTTAGCTTATGGAATAAAAGTGGTCCATGGGAAAATATTTTGGGTACCAGTGATATCTACGTAAGTCCCAGTATCTTCTTGCATGCACTTAGGGGCTCAATAAATGGAGTAACTTTCCTTTTTTTAAATAACAATTTTATTGAGACATAATTCATATAAACTTGTCCATTTAAAGTGTGCAATTCAGTGGTTTTTAGTATGTTCACAGAGTTGTGCAGCCATCACCACAGTGAATTTTAGAACATTTATACCACCCTCAGAAGAAACCCATTCCCATTAGCAGTGATTTCTCATCCCCCCATCTATCCCAACCATAGGCAACCACCAATCTACTTTTGGTCTCTATAGATTTGCCTACTCTGGATATTTCATCTAAATGAAGTTGTATAATATGTGGTTTTTCCTGACTGACCTTTCACCTAGCGTAATGTTTTCAGTGTTCATCCATGTTGTAGCATGTATCAGTACTTCATTACTTTTTGTTGCCAAATAATATTTCATTGTCTGGTTGTATCACATTTGTTATCCATTCATCAGTTAATGGACGTTTGGATTGTTTCTACTCTGACTCTTACAAGTAATGCTGTTATGAATATTTGTGTGAATATTAGTTGGAAATACGTTTTCATTTCTCTTGGGTATATAACTGAGAGTGGAATTGCTCCCTATGGTAGCTCCATGTATAACCTTTTCAGGGTAGTTTTCCTTTTGCTTTAGCTGCTGCTTTTTGTTTTATTTGTTTTTGGTGTCTTTTGTGATAGAATGAAAAGTAAATCCTTCTGTACGTTTGTACTTTTCTCCAAATTGAGCAAGGTGAGAAATGTTGGTTTATATGTAAATGTTTTTGTTTCTTTTCCTCAGACTTTATACACTCATATTGTGACTGATATCAAGAATATAAATGCAAAACACAAGAATAATAAAGTGAATATAGTAAGTACTCTTTTGTTTTCCATGTTAAGAGCATTGTACCATCAGTATATTAGATTTGCCTACTCTGGATATTTCATATAAATGGAGTCATATAATATGTGGGTTTTTTCTTTCTCTTCTTTTTCTTCAGGTATTGCAGAATTTCATGTACACCATGTTAAGAGACAGCAATGCAACTGCAGCCAAGATATCTTTGGATGTGATGATCGAACTCTACAGAAGAAACATTTGGTAACATATATGTATTTGTCTCTTGAGAAATAGACTCTTTTATTCATTTGTAATTACTACAGAGCACATAAGTTTATTTTTTTGATCTTGAGCTCTTTAATATATCTCTGTCATAGATTAAATTATAAGTAAAAATACAGAGATAATCCAAGTAACTAATAACATTGGCTACCATTTCTTGAGCACCTGCACTTCGCATTATCTCCTTCAACCTTCAGAACAGTGTAATGCAGCTTATCTGGAATTATCCCCATCTTTTAGGTAATGAAACGGAAGTTCAGAGAGTTTAGGTTTTATAGCTAATAAAGGGCAGAGTTGAAATTTAAACGCATATCTGTCTGACTCCAAAAATCTGAGCTCTTTCTACTCTGCCTCTCTGAAGATTTTCAAGTCAATTTATCCTCTATCTGTAAATTAATCATGTTTCATAAACTTTGGCTTGTTGATACAGTGTCCCCAACTCTTGTCTCTTGCTTTTCTTAATCGCTATTTTTTTTTAATATAAAAGTAGTTTTCATTGCAGCAGAAAATCTGGAGAAGGTAGAAAAGTTTTTTAAAAAAATTATTGATAGCCCCACCACCCAGAGACAATCACCATTAATATTGTATGATATTGCCTCCTGTCTCTTCTTTAACATGAATTTTTGAATATGGTTGGAATTTTTGCTGTATTATAGTTTTTTATTCTGTTTTTTGTTGTTACTGTTTTTCACTTGAGTAGGTTCCTATGTCATGAAAAACTCTTCAAAAAGTCCATCTTAATGGCTGTGTAATTTTCTGACATAAAACTGGGCTAAACTTTGATTGAATATTCACCTGTGGTTGATTATATAGCAACCATGACTTTTTAAAATATTACCACTATGAATTCTAACATGTCAGAAATACTTATTATATTGTTTATTTTGTGTCATTGTCTATGCTATAAAATACAATAGAATGAAAATTTACTTGAAAACACTCATTTGTCTTTCCCCAGGAACGATGCCAAAACTGTCAACGTGATCACAACTGCGTGTTTCTCTAAGGTCACCAAGGTGAGCGCCTGTAGGCCTGTGTGAAGGCCTGTCTGTGATGGTCTGCTTCTCCGGAGAGAAGGTGAAGGAGACGGGGCTGTGAGGAGGCAGTAGTGTGCAGACGCGCAGTGCATGTTTAGTAGTGCTTTCTTTGTGCTTTGACTGCTTCCCTGGGTCATCTGCTTTAGAGGAGTCACACAAAATTATCATGCGTATTAAACGATAGCCTTAGCGTTTATTCATGTTTTTGTCTGTAATTCTTGACTCTTCTTCTATTGGGCTCAGGCACAGCTGAAAGAAATTTAAGGACTGGGTTTGACTTTCTGTTAGAAGGGCTGTAATGTCCCTTTTCTTGTGTAGGTTGTTAAAATTCTTGACAGCCTACTTGAAGGGTAACAACTAGGTAGAATCTGGCTGTTTTTATCTAAAGATTTTTTTTAATTACATATTTATAGGACACATAACATTATAAAAACATTATATTTTAATTAAGAAAAATGAACCCAAATTCCACCACTCTGATTTTTTTTCTTCAGATCCTACTTCATATGTATGTCTAAAGTGTATAAAAGTATTTATTTATACTTTTAAAAATAAATGAAAGTGTTTATTCTTTTTTGTAAGCTGGGTTAAGTAATTCACTTTATTCTGATTGGTCCTTAGATATTAGTTGCTGCTTTGACATTCTTCCTCGGGAAAGATGAAGAGGAGAAACAGGACAGCGACTCAGAATCTGAGGTTAGTTTAACCTTAGATGTTTCTGAACTTTGCAGATTTCATTGTTGCTCTCAGTACAGACTATAAAATCGGTGACTGCTCAAGTTAGATAGAAACTTATACGTCACCTTCATCCTTTATTGAGTACTGCCATGTGGAGATTTTATTCTGTTTAGAGTTTGTCACTTAATTTAGTAACACTGGTTAAATAACTGATAAAACTTAGATTCATTCAGCCTTGTTCTTAGTTCTAAAGCTATACCTATATCTCACTGTATAAATTTAGAATGAAGATTGCTGCCAGCATGTTTTTGAGGTAGCATGTTGACATCATAGAAGTTTAGAGTAGGGAAAAGGAGAGGAGTAATATCATGGCATTTTTAAAAGGAAAAATCAAGATTTATGATACCATGAAATGTTCTTTATTAAAAGATGTTTCTTATTAAAACTAAAAGGGAGGGGCTGGCTCAGTGGCGTAGTGGTTAAGTTAGTGTGCTCCGCTTCAGCAGCCTGGGGATTGCGAGTTCAGGTCCCAAATGTGGACCTACAGACTGCTCATCAAGCTGTGCTGTGGCAGCATCCCATGTATAAAATAGAGGAAGATTGGCACAGGTGTTGGCTCAGGGACAGTCTTCCTCAAGCAAAAAGAGGAAGATTGGCAATAGATGTTAGCTCAGGGGCAATCTTCCTCACCAAAACAAAAAAACATAAAAGGAGGAAATTCTAAAAGAAAAATTTTTCTTCCTGTTTTAGCATTTTGGTGACAAGAATACTAGAGTACATAATAACATCTTTTAATTCATTTTGTTATTATTTTATTGTCTATGAATAGTAATTCTTATTGTAAAAATTTCAGACACTATAGATAGATAGTTTTCTTACCACGTCTTATTTCCACTTCCTAGATAGATTTCCACTTCACAGATAACCATTTTGTTTCCTACACATTTATATATGGTTGTATGTGTATATTGCCTTACATGTGTAGCAGATTTTTAAAAACTACATAAATAATATATGTACTATTCTGCAGCCTGCTTTCTTTGTATCGATCTATAGAGATGTACCAATGCATTTCAGTCTTCTTACGTTAGTACATATGGCTCTATCTCATTCTTTTAACCTCTACATAATCTTTCAGAATATGAATGTATTATAGTTTAAGCATTTCCCTGTTGATACATACTTATTTCCAGTTTATTTTTTCACAAAAAAACAAAGTTGCATTCTGTCTGTATATTATACTGCAATAAAAATTAAAAGCAAAATGTAAAAACAATCCTGCTGCAGTGAAAGATCTCTGTATGTGCCTGTTTGTGCACGGGGGCAAATATTTTTTATTGAATTTTAAATCATATTTATTTTTAATAGCTGTGTGCAAAGAGTATAAGTACAAAGAAGTGGTTGAAAGGATTACTGTTTGCTTTTATGCAGATTTTCCTTGTTTACACTTTCACAAAGTAGTTTCTTCTTCAGGATGATGGACCAACAGCAAGAGACCTGCTAGTGCAGTATGCCACAGGGAAGAAAAGCTCCAAACACAAGAAGAGGTTGGAAAAGGCTATGAAAGTGCTCAAGGTGAGACTTGTACCTGGGAAATGAGATAGGAATCATTAGAATGCAAAATAATGTATTTTTTAGCAAAAGCTTTTAAGAATTTGAAATTAAAAAAATAGCATTTTTGAAAGACTTAAACTTGTATGATGAATTTTTAAGCACTAATTTTTTAGATGGATACATGTTTTCAGCTCTAGCAAAATCAGTAACTTGAATAATTAATTTGATTAAATTCACTTTCACTTGTTCTGATCAAGATGGCCTGTATTAGGGTATCTGTGCTAGATATGTCTTCTCAGAAGAATGCATGAATGAAGTACATTTTATATTTTGTAATGATTATTGTGAAAATCATTAATTTGGCCCTTGTGTGTTTTTTAATGTTTATGTTTCCAAATTCTTTTAAGCCTTAAATTGGAACATTTCCAAGATTTAATCTTAAAAGGCAAAAATCACTTTTATTTCTTCTAGTTGAACTAGAAGCTTGGAGCTTACTGCCTATGTGTTTTGTTTTGTTTTGTTTTTGAGAAAGATTAGCCCTGAGCTAACTACTGCCAATCCTCCTCTTTTTGCTGAGGAAGACTGGCCCTGAGCTAATATCCATGCCCATCTTCCTCTACTTTATACGTGGGATGCCTACTACAGCATGGCTTGCCAACCGGTGCCATGTCTACAGCCAGGATCCAAACCGGCGAACCCCGGGCCGCTGAGAATTGGAACTTACGCACTTAACTGCTGCGCCACTGGGCTGGCCCCTGCCGATGTTTTCTTCTGGGATTTTTATGGTTTCAGGTCTCGTGTTCAAGTCTTTAATACATCTCGAGTTAATTTTTCTGTATGGTGTAGGATAGTGGTCCAGTTTCATTCTTTTTCATGTGGCTGTCTAGATTTCCTAACGCCACTTATTGAAGACACTGAGCATTCTCAAGGTTTAATCTTAAAAGACAGATCCCACCTTTAGTTCTTCTGGTTTAAAGAAAGGTTTTTGGAACAGAAATTTTTTTTTTTAAGTAGTATGGTAGACTTGATAACAGCTTTTAGCACGTTAGCACATTTAATCCCAGGGGCCTCATCACTAATTCAGGATGTAAACATTTTTCCTCTCCCTTTCTTTCAGAAACAAAAGAAGAAGAAAAAACCAGAGGTGTTTAATTTTTCAGCTATTCACTTGATTCATGATCCCCAAGGTACTATAATTATGACTTCCAAAGTCCTTATTGGCTTTCTCTCTGCCTATTTAGTTCTCTACCTTTAGGGTTACTAGGGTATACCAGATCCCTGGCACTTAATTAGTAGTCAGTAAATACTTAGTTGTTGCCAGTTGGTTGTCGCCTGGAGAATTATGTTCTAAAGCAGTGATTCCCAGTGCACAACAAAATAGGACAAATGTAGAAGAACAACTCTGCAATTCATGTCTTTAACAACACAATAGTGGTGGACGCTGAAAATTGACAATCTTTTGTTGGTCCTTTTTTGTTCTTTTTAAATTGGTCTGTGGAAACCAAAAGTTTGGGGAACCCTATTCTAGAACACTAGTTCTTGAACTAGATTGCACATTGGGCTTCCCTAGGGAATTTATGAAACTATGCTGATGCTTGGGCCGTGTTATCCCTAGAGACACTGATTCGTTGGTATGGGGTGCAGCTGGGCATTGGGACTTTTAAATGTTCTCTATCTCTAATGTACAGCATTGTTTGCTGACTCCTCTTCTCTGTCAGTTTCTCACACTTTAATGTTTATACAGATGACCTGAGGATCTTGTTAAAGTGCAGATTCTGATTCAGTAGATCTGGGGTGGGACCTGAGATTCTGCATTTCTGCCAAGCTCCCAGGTAGACCAGCTGCTGGTGGTCTGCAGATCACACTTGGAGAGCAAGGCTCTAGTAAGTGGAGCACCTATCAGTCACTTAAGATGCTGATCCAAAACATCTTGGGAATCCTTAAGACTTAATAAGTTGGGCACCACTGGAAGTAGATTCACCCGTGTGTGAGTCTTCACCTTCTGTCCTGCTGCTGCTTTTATCCTGGTTCAGCAGAGTGATTGCAGGCACAGCTGTCCCAGAGTCAGTGATCTGACTATTGCCTTTCTCTATACCTATTAGATAATGTCGTACAGACCGTGGATCCACAGTGTACTTCCCTGATATTCTCCTTTCTAGATTTTGCAGAAAAACTACTAAAGCAACTGGAGAGCTCTAAAGAGAGATTTGAAGTGAAGATGATGCTCATGAACCTCATCTCCAGATTGGTGGGAATTCATGAGGTTTGAGTTACATTATGCTTCTCTTGGTGAATGTTAGAAGTAGAATTATTCTTGGTAAAAGGAAAGCTACTAAGGTAGAGCAGTGGCTTAACTTTATGCCCCAAAACCATTTAAACCCATACAATTTACAGAAGAATAAAATCTCTCATTCTGAAAAAAACTCTTTTTATCACTTTGTTTTCTTATCAATGAGAATGGATGTTATATTGTACATGTATTCAGTTTATGGACAGACTTTTTTTTTTTTTTAAAGATTGGCACCTGAGCTAACAACTGTTGCCAATCTTTTATTTTTTTTTAATGCTTTTTCTCCCCAAATCCCCTCAGTACATAGTTGTATATTCTAGTTGTGGGTCCTTCTAGTTGTGGCATGTGGAATGCCACCTCAGCATGGCCTAATGAGCAGTGCCATGTCCGTCCCCAGGATCTGAACCAGCGAAACCCTGGGCTGCTGAAGTGGAGCATGCAAAGTTAACCATTCAGCCACGGGGCCGGCCCCTGGACAGACTATTTTGTGTTCTGTTTTTCTACTTTCTATCTATTCAACTTTGTCCCACATACACATTTTTTCTGAGCCAATATAACTCATATATTTGTGTTGATTATTACTACACTTTGCAGTTTGTTTATCCCTTCGTAGCTTTCCTGACTTCCAGACCACTCTAGTAGGGGATTGTCTTGTTTGCAAAGCTGAATTCTCTGCTTATTTATTTAGATTGCAAGAGCTCCTTGGTAGTATTTATGTATGTATATTCTGTATACATATGGAAACTTCACACATACTCTTAGACTAATTGCCATTGTAGAAAAGGAGAGATTCCCACAAATTTAGGCGATAAAGAAGTGACCATTGAGGTTGTTCCCTATCATTTTGTTCTTGTGACTGATGCTGTGCCGAACATCACTGAATGTGTTGCTTTTTTCAGAAAGTTTTTTTAAATAAAACAAGAAGAGTGAAACAGGCTTGTTTATTGAAAATCACACAGTATAGACATACATCAAGTTAAAAATGAAAGTACACGCATGAGTGAAACCACTTGTTCCCTTTCTCTAAGAAAAACTTGTCAACATATTAGTGAATACATTTCTTTTTCTCTGTGGGCTGCAGTCCTAAAGCAGGATTATCAGCTCAAGTCTTGTTACATTTGTGCCGTAATGTCATGTCAGACCTGAATTTGGGCTTGATAGGAAAGCAAAATTGATTTGTGGTTTAAGCATGGTCTGATGGGAGTGATACTGGAGTTTCACAACTGAGTACACTTGAACATCCGTCTTTATATTGAGCCCAAGGCTTCCCTGTTACTTCTTACTTCTCTGGCCGTGGGTTTGCTTTGTGGCTAAAATAGAAAAAACTAATTTATTCTCACATGATGAACTTTAAAAAAGACCAGCCCATCTCCAGAGTTCCTCTTGCAGTTAGAGATTATCACTGCTTAATAACTAGACCCTTGTCCCCTTGGTCTAGGTAGACTCCCGTGTTAGTATTTTCTCTGTAAGATATGGAGCTCAGAGCGATCCCTCCATTGTGGGTGGACTGGTATCCAATAGTAAGACTAGAACTGTGCGTTTTTTGGTGATCAGATTATACTAGGTGCTATTCAGATTTGAATTACTATTTTATCCCTTGCTTTGGAGCCTTAGTATCAATGCTGTTCCTTCCTGTAATCCTCTTTATCGTTGAAGACTAAAAAATTAGTTCTGCAGCCACACTAGTTTTAAAAGTAGAAAATGTTACCTTTTGGTTGCCTTTTTTCCTCTTAGTTTATTCTCCATACACTTTCTTCTTTCTTGACATATTGAGGATAGCAGCGTAGCCTTCCTTGGTTAATACGGCACATTGAATCATCCTGGGATGTGAATGCTTGTTGAGAAAAAACAAAAGTGAAAAATGATTCCCGATTAGTTGAGCTTGATGATATAATTGCATTATGGAAATAGGAAACTCTACAGCTTCAGTTACGTAAATATTAAAGTGAGTGCATGCTTCTTTTCACAGCTTTTTCTCTTCAATTTCTATCCCTTTGTGCAAAGGTTTCTGCAGCCGCACCAAAGAGGTAAGCCTCCTACTTGCAGTGTTCCTTTGGTGGCCTTGGGGTTAGAATAACCATCCAAAGTCTTTTGTTCTGGAGTTATTAAAGACAGAGTTAGGAGTGAAGTGTGTTCTGTATCAGAGAAGAGGAGGGATACCCTTATGTTTTCTTTCCAGAGTTTGCCATGCATTAATTGTTCTGCTCATCAACTTTAAGAAACAGTTATCTTAGGGAAAAACAAAAAACAAAAATTGGTTTCTCAAAGCAAGTCTTTTTGTAATACCATAAATGCTCCTGTGGCAAATTCCTTAAAAGAAGTTCGATCTTTTACTGTAACTTTGTAATAGATATCAGGATTTTATCTTGGTGCTTTCATTGTCCATGTGTATATTCTCAGTTAAAAACAACATAAAAGCAGGAAGAAGAGACGGTTGTTTTTCCCTTTGAACTTGAATCATTGTAGGAAGGAAACAAACATTCATTAACACTTAACATGAGCCAAGTACTGTGGTAAATGCTTTACATATATCATCTCATCTAATCCTCACTTCAGTCCTGCGAGGTGTAGAAAGAGAGAAAAAACACCAAGGTCATTCAGCAAATAAATGACAAATAAGGATTTATCTCACTTCTTCCTTTTGCCATAGACCTCATTCTTTGTATATACTGCCCCTTAAAAGGGAGAATGTGTGTGTATATGTGTATGTTTGTATTTATTCACTTATTCAGTAATTACTATGCTGCGTACTGTGCTACACACCCAAGAATTCTACAGTGACCATAAAGCAAAGTGCTTACATTCTAGAGGGAGACCTAGACAGTGCTGTGTGTAATACGTCCAAGTAAAGATAAAGATTTTGAAGAAAAAGGACGCAGAGTAAGGACAATAGGGAGTCCTGGGGTGGGTTCTGTTTTAGATTATGTGGCCAGGAAAGACATTTTGACAAGTCAGCAGTTGAATGAGGACCTGAAGGAAGCGAGGGGGTGAGCCATGCAGATATGTGGGAATTGGGTGTCCAGATGGAGTAAGCAGCAATAGCATTAAGGCCAGCATGTGCCTGCATGTTTGCTGTAGGCCTAAGGGGCAGAGTGATAAACTGACTATGACCTTTCTGATCTCTTACATTTTTAGAAGTAACAAAGATCCTTCTTTTTGCTGCACAAGCATCTCATCACTTAGTACCTCCAGAGGTGAGAACTCTCAAAGCTACCTGTGTCTGGATCTGATGCATGCATAAAAGTGCCAGTGTTAAGTGCCAGTAATCTCCCACAGAGATTACTGTCTGTCCCTCCTTTCCTTTTTTTTTTTTTAAATAAAGTGAGTGGAAGAGGCACTAACTCTTAAGGAGATAGACACAGAAGTTCAGTTATAGAAACGAAAGAAAATTTACGCTAGAAAGTAAAGTTCATTTTGGATAAGTTGTTGATTTTGTTTAATTGCCAGATTTTATGATGGGGATGTCAAGAATATCAGTAAATTTATAGTGATTATTTTTCAAAGCTGATAATTATTTTCTTTGATTAAAATAGCGCTGGATTATCCTGAGTCAAAGCAGTTTTTTTAATCCATATTGAAAAATAAAGGAGAGGAAAATTTAATCTGAGAAAAGTCAAGAAGACTGAAACTCATAGTGGAGTATGTTCATGTCTGTCCTCCTCAGTCGTGATTGCTTCCAAATTGATTCCACCAAAAGTGGAGGGCTGTTTTTCCATTGTGCATAATCTGTTGTCCCTTCATCCTCAAGTGTTTGAGTAGGTGCAGACGTTTTACCAGCACTCATCTCTTTTCTTTTATTTCCATTCAGATCATTCAGTCATTGCTTATGACCGTGGCCAACAATTTTGTTACCGACAAGAACTCTGGGGAAGTCATGACAGTAGGGTATGTAAAATGTGGCTAGAGGCAGTGGATATATTTTTAATGTACCAGGTTTGCTTTATGTTACCAAGATAAAATATTTCAGCTGGCAATATGGCCTCTAGAGAAGCAGTTTAAATATACTTCAGTCTTCTCAGAAGGCTTATTATTTTCATTTTATTGGTCAGAATTTAGAAGAGGGAGCTAAGGAAAAGATATTTGTTCTTTTAATGAACACTTTGTTTTTTTTATTAGCTTTACTCTTTCAAATGAATTATTATTTGGCAATCTAATTGTTTTTCTCCTCTCTCTTAACCTGAACTCATATCTTCCCCTGGAACAAGTGATTTATTATTGAATAACTCTTTAATTCCAGTGGCCGTTTTGATTAATTCAAAAATAAGTGTGAGCAATGGTTTAAGGATCGTCTAATCTGTCCTACTTTGCTGAGCAACTGGGGTAACAGCCCTAAAGACATTCAACTTTTCTTACTTGACCTAGTACTTTTTTCCCCTTAGAGTTGGCAAATAAATGCTGCCATGATTTACTTTACAGAGAAGACACTGTTTCTTTTTCCACTAATAGAATAAATAGCTATAAACTGTCTAGAATACAAGCCCTCTAAGGCTGCCCACCCTCACATTCTCCACCATGCTACAGTTTTAGAGACCCAAACCCTATAAACCCAACCTATATTCCTTTTGATTTAGTCTTTTTAGGGAACCTTCTTGGGTTGAACCACATGAAATTGCTCTTTTGGTTTTTTCATTTGTTTTTCCTTTTCTAGAATCAATGCTATAAAAGAGATAACAGCTCGATGTCCTCTAGCCATGACTGAAGAACTTCTCCAAGACCTGGCTCAGTATAAATCCCACAAAGATAAAAGTAAATTTTTATTCTTGGTAGATTGAAGAGTATAGAGTGATTCATTTTTACCTCAATAGATTCTTTGCCCTGAAGTTTCTAATTAAAGATACTATTTTACAGATGTGATGATGTCTGCTAGAACTTTGATTCAACTCTTCCGAACACTGAATCCTCATATGTTGCAGAAGAAATTCCGGGTAGGTAAAGCATACATGTGTTGATCTAAAGGTATGGTCTCAAGAAAGGTGAGAGTAATTTTCTACAGTTTGAGTTTTAGTATTTGTGGTCTTTCCATTATAAGTATTTGTGATACATATAGTTTTATTCTTTAAGCTCAGAATACAATTGATTGAATACCGTTGCCTTAAATATTTTGTAGTTGATTCATGCTCTTTGGTGATGTGTGAGTGTTATAGACCTAATAGGCTGTTTCAAGTCTTTAGCTGATGCCAGTATTTAACAGGCTGTTCCCCAGCCAGATTCCACCTCTTTCAAGTTAGGAGGGAAGCTGCATGTGTGTAACAGATGGTGATCTTGAGACTTAAGAGTCAGCAGTTACTCTGTGATAACTGCCAGTTTCTTGATCTGGATCAGAAGAAAGCACGAAAATAGTGGGCAGAGTCCTGGCTAGAGGATATATTTTGACCCAAGACATAAGTGAACTATTTTTGTCATTTGATTACTTCCATTTTTTGTGATTTTCCCTTCTAAATTTATAATGCTAGAGAATCCTTCACATGAATAATGTTTTGCAATCCAAGCACCTTATTAAAAACAGTGTTCTTTCCCTTAGGGTAAACCTACAGAGGCCTCCATAGAAGCAAGAGTGCAAGAATATGGAGAATTAGATGCTAAAGATTACATTCCAGGAGCAGAAATTCTGGAAGTTGAAAAAGAAGAAGAGAATGCTGAAAATGATGAAGGTTCGTTTTTATTTCACCATTATTCAGGACAAAAGTCACTTCTATATCTGTATTGACCTTGAAATCTTTATGCCGTTTGAACGTTCATTCGGCAGATATTTACTGAGCAATAACTACTTGCCAAGAATTGTTACAAGCATTGGGGGTCAAATAGACATGGTTTCTGCTCTTGGGGAACGTACATTCTAGTGTAGGAGATGCCTTTTCATGTCCTTCAAAGTGGCTGCCCCTTATCAAAGCTTCCTGGTTGGCACTTGGGAAAGATAATGATTTTTTGTTTGTTGCCTAGAAAAAAATGATGAGGATTAGTCCTTAGCAGTCCTCCAGATTCTCCTGTTGAAGGAGAATGCTTGTTGATTTCCAGGGTTAGTGTTTATTGCATTGGTTGCTAGGGTCCTGTCTCTTCCTATTTGTTCATTCATTATTTCAACAAAGGTTTTTTAAGCATTAGTTATGAGCTGACCACTGTAAAAGTAAAGATGAATGATATCGTTCCTGCCCTGGCCTTTCATAAACATCCAATAAAGCATTAACAGGCTTTATGATTGGAGTAGGGCATAAGGGCAGGGGAGAGGTCAGGTCCACCTCAGAGGTTCAAAAGAGGCTTCAAGGAGATGGTGAGCAATGAGCTATGTCTTGAATGATGAGTGAGGAATGGTAGAAAAGTTGAGACTTTCCAGGCAAACTGTGAGTCCTGAAGGATTTAGGAAACTATTTGAATGTAGGATACAGGGTGAGGCATAGCAAGATAGGAGACTAGAGGTAGGCTTGGGACCTTATCACGGGTGGTTGTGTGTATACCATAAGAAAGAGCTGGGGCACTGTCAGATAGAATATGGGTAACCACTGAGAGATTGCACATATCTGATTTTGAAAGCTTACTGCGGTGGCTCCATTAGGAACTCTAATACCTCTTTTTTGAGGTATCTACAAGGTTCTTTCACATCCGGAATCTTCTACCTCAGTTCTCCAAATGACTTGTTTCTAGCCAGTTTCTCAAACATGTATAAATATACTTAGTTAGATATTTGCTGTGTGGCCAAGATAAATGTAGAAGTGCAGTTTTGATGGATACAATTGGTTTGGTGGAAAGAACATGGGCTCTAGAATCAGACATGATTTTCATGATTTCATTGTAAGCTGCATTTCTAGCAGTGTGGCTTGGGGCAGTTTACTTAGCTTTGAGAGTCTGTTCCTCTTCTGTCAAGTTGTGAAGGTTAGAGGAAGTGATTGTGAAGTTTTGACTCATGCTAGATACTAGGTCAGTGTTTATTCCCCATTCCTTAAATTAATTAAAGTGATATGGCTTACTCATCAGTAACTATTGCTCAATTCTTACTTGGTAGAGCATCTGTTTGAGGTTCATTACCTAACTTCCGTTTTGCTTAATTTACCTCAACTTACTATGAGTACTCAACATAAAGTGGTAGTACAAATGGTGTGCTCTTTTTCACTCAGAAGGGTGGGAAAGTACCAGTCTCAGTGAAGAGTCAGATGCTGATGGTGAGTGGGTTGATGTGCACCACTCTTCCGATGAAGAACAGCAAGAAATTGTAAGTCTTAAAATTTCCTTTTACATGTGCATGACTGATTTTTATTAAGACTTCATTTCTGCTGGCTCTTGTTGGGGGACTAAGCTCTCACTTGAGCTCATAGCCATTTAAGCCTTTGTTGTGTGCTTTCAAGTCCAGGAAGCTGAACAGCATGCCCATGGAGGAGCGGAAAGCCAAAGCTGCAGCCATCAGCACTAGCCGAGTTTTAACTCAGGAAGACTTCCAGAAAATCCGCATGGCCCAGATGAGGAAAGAACTCGATGCTGCCCCTGGGAAAGCCCAAAAGAGGAAATACATTGAAATAGACAGTGATGAGGAGCCCAGGTAAAATGGCACATCCATCAGGTCTTCAGTCAGCTGCCATGGTAATGAAAGTAGTAGGGAAGGAGTTCCACCCTTGTTTCATACTATATTTTTTCCTTCACTTCAGGGGCGAATTACTTTCTCTTCGGGACATTGAACGCCTTCATAAAAAGCCAAAGTCTGACAAGGAGACAAGACTAGCAACTGCAATGGTGAGTGAGGCACATGGTTCCCTAGTTCTTTAACGAGAAAGTGAACAAAATGAAATAGGACCCAGAACTTGGATAGCCACAGAACGGCAGTATTTTATTTTGGTGTTTTAAATAAAGGTATAATTAACATAGAATAACATGCACAGATATTAGGTGTTCAGTTAGATGAGTTTTAACAACTAGATAGCCATGTAACCACCATCCAACACAAGATGTAGAGAATAGCACTAGTACATGTTCTGTCTCAGGGAAGCTCAGTACCTTTATCAGAGCTATCAGGAAAGCAGAGAAATGCTTACAGTCGTTGATGAAAGCCTCTGCCAAGTGCTGTGGCTGTTTGTGATTGCACATTTCCAACTGCCTACATTTCCTACTTCATTTTCTGTTCCTTTACTTGTTTTAAGCACCATCCCATACTGGCTTAACATCACTCTGCATTCCATTTGTACTGAAACCTGTTTAGATAAGTTTAAAAACCCATGTTCTTTCTCCTCCACACCTTTGCATATACTGTCCCTACTTCCTGAAACGCTCTACCCCTCCCCTCCTTTTCCCTGCTTTCATCCTACAAAAAACAGCTCATGACTCCCCCTTTCTGGGAACCTCCTCTGATCTCATCAGCCTGAATTACGACCTTTTCTTCCACTGAACTCCCCTTGTCCCATTACAATACATCATGGTTATTTCTTCGCTGGACTGAGTTGCTAGGGAGCAAGGACTATGTTCCATCCATCTTTGTGTCCTTTGCATCCAGTGGAGCACCTGGCACAGAGGAGATGTGTGTTGAGTAGATAACTCCTAAAGTACATTGTTTAAGAAGAAATACCAATCTATTTGTGTGATAGGCTGGAAAGACAGACCGAAAAGAATTTGTGAGGAAGAAAACCAAAATGAATCCATTTTCAAGTTCCACAAATAAAGAGAAGAAAAAACAGAAGAATTTTATGATGATGCGGTATAGCCATAATGTCCGGTCGAAAAATAAGCGTTCCTTCCGAGAAAAGCAGGTGAGTTCAACTTGGCTGAACTTGGCTGAAGCTTGGCTGGCTAGAATAGTGTTACCATTCTAAGAGTTGTTTACATTTGAGATGGAGGTGTGCCTTCTAAAGACCTTGTATTAGGTGTGTTTTAGGATTAATGGGGAGCATTATGAGAGAGATTGGAGAGGTGGAAAGTGGTCAGGGCATGTAACTCATTTAATCAATATACGACAACATGAGCAGGTACTGTGATTAAACTGATTTTACGTGAGAAAATCAGACACAGATGAATCTGAGAAATATCTCCTTAGCCATGCAAATTAGGTTAAAATGAATTTGTTAATTTTTTTCTACCTTAAGTATCCCAGCTGTTCTGCCTCTGCAAAGACGTACCAAGACTGAGATATAAGCTAAAGGCAAGGAGTCAATAACTTAAAGTCATAATATCCAGAAAGTGTGAACATTTAGATGTAGGGCCAGGCAACTTCCACCCCAAAAAATGCTTTAACAAAGCAAAAAAATTAACACGTATCTTGTGAAAATTCAAAAGCTAGAGATCTTTCAGAGTTTCTAGGAATCAAAGAGTGGTGCTTGGGAATTATTGGAATAGTATCCATCACACACTTAAGATGTGTACATTGACCTTGGTTATCTTTTTTTTAAATTTGAGTTTATTCTTTATAATCTTTTGGTATTACTGTTTATTTTGAGCACCGTAAAACTTTTTTTTTTTAAAGGCTTTCATGGGTTCACTTTGAATTAAACAAGTTTCAAATTAGTCCTTATTAACTAGAATAACTATTTTTGCCTTAAGCCACAATTGTCAGCGTTTTGATTTCTGAGTTAATTTCTTCATATTTGAGCCATGATAAAGGATAAGTGTTAGCATTTACTTGTTGTAAAGTTTTCTTAGTTCATTTACTGCATTAAACAAACCCACTTGAAAATCTGCAACTAAGGGGACATTTTTCTGTTTTCCAAATTGTATATTATATAGCGTTATCTTAAATCTGCACAAACGCTGGATGCCATTTACAAATTTTTAAATGGTCCACATATGCCATATTTGGTGGAATATATGTAATCTTGGAAAAGGTGATTGTGAAGAAAAATCTGTTTTCCTGTTGGCTTTAATTTGGATGAGACTGTTAAGAATTTTAGATGAACTCTAAAATATTAAGAGCTGCGTACATCAGAGAAGTACCATCCCTGGAGACACATGTTGCTCCAGTCTCTGCATTCTCTATCTGTTCCTGTTTTGAGCTTTTGTCCCACGATGTGGGAACAGCGGTCAAGAGCTTTGCCTGTTTTCCTAGCAGTGAGGAGGCCCCAACCTGGATACTGATTCGATCTGTTATAGAGTATTTCACTATTTGTAGTTTTTCAGGATGATGTATTGACTTAGTGATTCCATCTTGGTATACTTCCATATAACCAAATTACTGTGATGGGGTACCCAAGAGTTACCACGTTTAAATACTTTTTTCTTATCTTCCAGCTGGCACTACGAGATGCACTTTTAAAAAAGAGAAAAAGAATGAAGTAACCTCCAAACAAGTTTTCCATTCCAAAGAGAAAGCCAAATTTGTGTCATTATTTTGAAAATTAGCAAATCAAGAATGTTTGTTAACATTAAAAACTCCTGAAGCACTATTTTGTGAAAAATACTATGGACTTGGTAGCAATTTGATGTTTTTTATTTGGGGTAGTGGTGGGAACATTTGAAATGTAAACAGTAGTGGTATTGTAAAATCATTTGCATTTAGCATTTATGCAAAAAATAATTGTGGAGTGCCTACTAATTGTCACTGTAGATACCAAAATGAATGAGCCATAACCCCCACTCAAGGTGTTCACAGCCTATTTGAGGGATAGGGGAGCGAGTATGTCTATGTGTATTTATAGTGCACTGTAAATAGTTCTCCAATAGAAATAGGTTCATATTTCTATGGGGTCTCTGAGGCCTTACAGACTAACTCTGCAGAGAATGGGAGTTACAATTCTCTAAAAATGAAATAGGACAATGTTACAAGAGTAAGAGGTTCTTACTTGTAAATAGGCTTACCTGCTGAAAACAGGTCCCTGCTGTACAGATTTTGGGTAGACAGTTTAGGTCTTTTAGTCCATCCAAAAGATTTGAATATTTTTTTGAATGCAAGTACAGGCTTTTTGGTTAAGACCTCACTTTTTAAATTGCCTTAGTGTAAAGAGTAATCTTGGAGTGTCTTTGGTCCATCATTTGTGCTGCCCACTCAGAGGAAAAAGAAATCAGATTGGTTTCCTCAGCCTTCCTTCTCCCTGAAATATTTTCAGCCCACTCTTTGCCTGGTCTCAATAAAGGGTTTCTGATGTCAAATAGGTATTCTTGTGTGTTGAATGGTGCATGTTGGTCTCCCTTCCCTAGGCATGCTTGAATAGATTTCAGGGGACACGAGAGCCATGGTCTGTCTCTCTGTTTGCAAGTTATTGCATTTGGAAATAGTTCCGTGCTTTTGCCTCAGATTTCTTAGATAACATTGTGGTAGATGAGAAAATTGTTCTATCTTACTTAAATTAGAGTAAAAGCAGTTTTCTTTTCACTCAGAATTAGAAAACAGCTTCTAAAACCACTTTTCTTGTTCCCTTTCCAGTATTCTGTTCACTTTCCGAGTTCAATTTTAGTTTTTATTGAATGAAACTTCATGACTTTCTTTAAGATGCCCCCAGTCAGTGAGGATTAGTTGTGAAAACCTTAAGGTTTAATGATTAAATTGCACTGTTCTAGTGAGGGGAGCTCTCAGAGTCAACCCCAGGAACTTCAGTGTTTCACAGGAAGTGTCCGATGTGCATTTGAATATTTCAGACCCAAAACTGCTTTTTTCTTTCTGCATTTTTCAGCTGGATATCTCCTTATGTGTCTAGCTCCAGAGAGAAGTAAGTAAAATTCAAAATGGCATAGCAGCTATGGTCCACAGTTTTGCTGAGTATATTGTGATGGTGCCTGGATGTTTCAGCCTTCCCCTGGACTTTGCCAACCCACTTAGCTGCCGAGAGGCCAAAGTCCATTCTGTGTTCTGACTCCTGTTCTTCTACTGTGGCTTCACCCTGCTCTTAACTGAGGTTTATATGCAAGATAGAAAATATCTGGCTTAAAAAGGTGCAGTCTTAACTCTCTTTTGTTTCTTTAATCCCATGGTATCTTATCTCTGATTCCTTTTATTATTTTTATTTTTTTTAAAGACTGGCACCTGAGCTAAGCTAACAACTGTTGCCAATCTTTTTTTTTTTCTGCTTTATCTCCCCAAATCTCCCCTGTACATAGTTGTATATCTTAGTTGCTGGTCCTTCTACTTGTGGCACGTGGGATGCCGCCTCAACATGGCCTGACAAGCGGTGCCATGTCTGCGCCCAGGATCCGAACCAGTGAAATCCTGGGCCACAGCAGCCGAGCACGCGAACTTAACCACTCGGCCACAGGGCCGGCCCCCTTTTATTATTTCATAAATCTTCTCTTGAGAACATTTCCTGTTTTACTATAAATTTGAAGATCAGATCCTCACAAGGTCGGATGCTGCCAGTAAACGCAGAATGACCTTTCAGGGTAACTTTTACCTTTTAAGAAGTCATCAGAGTCTAAGCTTTAGCTTTTCAGTTTCAAATTTTTGTCAACATTGAGAATGAATCCATTTCAGGGAAGAACTCATATTGTCCAAGATCATAATATATATAAAATGATATGTTAATCTACAATGCTGATATATTATGTACAGTCATGCACCACATTATGACATTTTGGTCAGTGACAGGCTGCATGTATGATCTTAGTGATCCCCTAAGATTAGTACCATATAGCCTAGGTGTGTAGTAGGCTATACCATCTAGATTTGTGTGAGTGCACTCTAATGTTTGCACGATGACAAAATTGCCTAACGACACATTTCTCAGAATGTATCCCCATTGTTAAGCAACGTGTGACTGTATGTGATCTTAGCAAGTTCCACTAGAAAATAAGCTCCATAAAAGGCAGAGTGTGTTCTCTGCTGTATCCCCAGTGCTTGTTCAATGCCTGGTGTGTGGATGCTCAGCAAATGTTTGTATACATAATTTAATCTCTGTCCATTTTCTCTCTGAAAATATAATACCACCTACCTCACTGATTGTTTTGAGAATTTTGAGAGCTAGTGTTTATAGGCACTAAGCGTGGTATTTGCTATGAAGCAAGCATTCAGTAAATCAAAGATTAGATATCAGTTTTTATTTTATCTTTTGCTTAATTTACTTGAAATAACAGTTACAGTTGCTACAAATATTTGTTTTACCTCCCATCCATTTTGGGGGGAACTAGTTTGAAATACGAAAATGTATATTGAATGCTCACTGTGTGCAAAGCACTCTGCTGGGTGCTGTGTGGGTTGCAAACACAATGTTCGTGCCGTATAGAAACTTTTAAATCCAATGAAGGGAATAGACTTACAAAATGACTATAATATACAAGGCCACTTATAGAGCTATCAAAAAAGGCACAGCATAGGGCTCGGGGCACCCTGAAGAAGGGGCAGTTCAGCTGGCAGGAGGGTGAAATGTCTCTTTGCCAACAAACTGATGCTTACGATGAATAGGGCAGCAGTAGGAAATATATCTGAATCATAAAAGAAAGTTAGGGTTTAAAAGTTGGCATAATTTTTTTAATGTTAGGGTTGATATAAATTTTGTTTTCATTACTTCATATTCTAATTCTTTGAAAACTTATGATCTATATAGAGTGTTGCATGGCAACTCTGTATTAACCAGAATGTTTAAGGAATCAGAATATTCTGTTCTTCAAACTATTTTAGATACACATTTTTAAACTGCATTCTACCAAGTGATAAAACAGTTGTAGCAAGTGACATCCTTTCATTGTATAAAAACAAAACTAAAAATTAACTGTTGCTTTGGAATGTATCATATGAGATTTTTAAAAGATCTTGAATATGAATAGGAAAGTAAGACACTGATGTGGAAAATTTTCTCTTTTTTCTCTTTTCTTTCCTAGTACAGTCTTTGATCTGTACTTGTTTAAAAATGCAAGCAAAAACAGAGAGCACAGCTAATTCTGTACTATTTAAATACCATGTATTTGTAGAGGGCACTCCTAATGTGGTAATCTTATTTCCTTCTGTAAATTCTGCTTTCGTTGTTTTGTCAATCTGATCTCAGTATGGAAATGGTTAAACTATGATTTATTCACATGATGGAATATTATGCAGCTGTTAAAATGTTTACAATAGGAAATGCTTATTATAAATGAGAAGAACAAAATACAAAAGTGTTTATAGTAGGATCCAATTATACATATAAGAAAATGGGGAATAATAAAAGCCTGAGAGGAAATATACCAAATATTAAATGTGGTTCTTTGGAGTTGGGTTCATGTGTGAGTTTTTTTTTCTTTTTACTTTACTTTCTGAATCTTTTAGAGTGTACGTGTTTTTACTTATGTCGTTGTATAAGAGACAGAATAACTATTTGAGGCTGGGGAATAAAGGTAGCTTTAGACTTAAGACTCTGTTGTGAATTTTGTTTTAAATTGCACCTTAAACCAAGGCAAGGATTGATTTGAAAATTCTCCAGAGGAGTTGTAGTCTTGCCTTCTTCATTACTCTCTTCCACTAGTTGCTGATGAGGTGCTGGAGTCATCTTTAGTTTTGAGACCTTCTGACTCTAGCCAGCAATACCCAATGTTAGCAAAAGTGCTGTTAGTATAATTCTTAGGGAAAATAATTTGTAGTGTGTACCAAGAGCCTAAAAAATAGTCATACCTTTGACTCAAACCCACTTGTGAGAGTCTAGTCAAAGAAAATGATCCAAAATCTGACAAGAGGTCTGTTTGGGACTGTTCTGCTACAACTAACAGAATGTGCATCTAAAAATAGTCTAACCAAACTGGAGTCTCACATAAGTCTGGAGGAAGACAAGTTGCTGGCCTGAGTTCAGCTGCTCAGTGATGCCATAAAGATCTTGGGCTTCTTTTCTGCTTTGTCATTCTTAGTGGACTGAAGCCAGGATCTGGATTCAAATGCTGACTCTGACACAACTGTATGACCACATGCAAGTTACACAACATTTCTGTGCTGCGGTCTCCTCGTCTGTAAAATGGAGATAATGATAATACCTTACCTTTATAGACATTTCTTCTGTGTTTAAGGCAACAAGGGGCATTGCCACTTCAATCCCATTTACTAGGAAAGCAAAAAGCTTTCGCAGGATCCGTGTGACAGCCTTCCCTTAGGTGTCAGCCAGAACTGAGTTACATGACCACACTACCAAAAGGGGAAGCCAAGAAAGCAGAAAATAGGATTGTTGACCTCTCACTTTAGATGGACCATAACCACCCCAACAGAACTGGGCTTCTGTTAGCATGGAAGAGAGGGAAATGGATTTTGAATAGGCAACTGGCAATGTCTGCTACAAGCTATCTGTAGGGAAATGTTCATTGCAACATAATTTATAGTGGCAAAAATAGGTGCAAGAAAATATCTAAAATTTGGGAATAAACAACTTGGTATATAGTTACTAGATGGAATATTCAACTATTAAACAATCAATATGATAAAAAGTTATCAAAGATAAGGTATAAACACTGTAGTAATGTGAAAAAATGTTATGCTATTATTTTCAAAAGCAAAGTATAAAATGATTTTAAGACATTTTTCACATTTTTAATTGATGAAATTTGGATTTGTCTTAAAATTTTTGCAGCCAAATGACAGTCTTGACATAATTGTCATTGACTTCACATTCATAGTCTAAAAATCTTAAGTTGATGTCTGCTAAGACCAAGCAAGGACGAGTATCAAAACTTGCAGGAGTGTCAGTAGCTTGTAAGAAAATTCCAGAAAAAAAATAGTGGAACATTTTTCTAAATTTTTCAACTTTTTATTGATGTGTAATATATACATAAAGAAAAGTTCAAGTACTGTTAAGTGTACTTAAGCTCAATACATCCCTGTTATCAGCATCCAAACGAAGAAACAGAACATTACCGACGCCTTGGAAGCCTCCTTTATGAGTGGAGAACTCAAGAAATGCTGCATCACCAAGGTTCTTAATGGCACACAGAGTGACGTGTGGAAAAACATGGGCATCTATGATGCCACATCAAACGGTGGTTCAGAAGAGTCTAATTTTGAATGCAAAGAAGCTTATGCAGCACCTTAACCAATTGGTTTCACTTTTTAAAACATGTACAAGAGTAGGTAAGTGATTTTTAAATATCTGTGACAAAAAAACTTGAGAGCTCTTTCAATACATACACATTTTTAAATTCTAGTAAGAAAGCAAACTAAAGTAGTTTAAATATCAGCGAGTTTTTCTTTAAGATGCATAAAATAATACTCCGACTTAAAATTTTATAAATATAATATGCATATGAAAATAGTTCCTGGGTTTGTGTGGTGGGAATACAGCTGACTGGGTTTTCTTTTTCTGTATATATTAAGCATGTATTAGAGTTCTTCAGAGAAATAGAACCAATTGGAGAGAGAGATATTATATAAAATATATCCTATGTATATATGAGAAGATTTATATAGGAATTGGTTTACAAGATTATGGAGGCTGAAGATCTCTCATGATCTACTTTCTGCAAGCTGGAGACCCAGGAGAGCCAGCGGTATGATTCACTCCAAGTCTGAAGGCCTGAGAACAGGAGTGCCAACGTCCCAGGACAGAAGATGGATGTCCCAGCTTAAGCAAAAAGAGCAAATTTGCCCTTCCTCTGCCTTTTTTTCTCTTCAGGCCCTCAAGGGATTGGATGATGCCCATCCACACTGGTGAGAGTGATCTTCTTTGCTCAGTCTACCAATTCAAATGCTCTCTATTCTGGAAACATCCTCACAGACACACTCGGAAATAATGTTTTACCGGCTAGCTATCTGGGCATCCCTTAGCCCAGTCAAGTTGACACATAAAATTAATCATCAGAAAATATTTTGTAACGTTGCTATAAAACGTTTATACTAAACATCTTTTAAAAAATTCTAATAAAACCTCTAGTTCCATTCTTAGCAAGATCCAATTTTGGTGTACCTGCTATTCCTAATATCTAAGTTAACATCAGATCCAGGAGTGCTTTAAAAGGGAATTTGACCAAGGGTTAAAGGAAAATTAAGGACAAAATGGGAACCTAATTCTGCAAAATGTTACAAAAGGGGAAGTTTAAAGGAATTACATGGAAAGTAAACCAATAAATTATATTTCACAACTTCTTGTTTTAAGGATACTTGAATCTTCCTCTTTCAAAAAATTTTATAAACATTTTACCATTCTGTGATATTTTCAAACATACAGGAAAATATAGAAAATAACAAAACAGATACCAATCTCCCAGATTTATTCAATGTTAATTTTTGCCATTTTTTTTTTTATTTTAAAGAAATAGAACATTAAGAGTGTAAAGCCCCACTTAGCCATTTTTCCTCCCTTCTTGGGATAATGATTATCTTGAAATTAATACCTATCACTCCTTTAGTCATTTTTTCTTTTACTACGTTTGTGCATGTATATGTTGATGTGTGTGTATATAGTAGACAGTATTATTTATTATCTTTTAAATTTTTACACATATGGTATCATTGTGTATATTCTTTGGAGACTATGTAACAACATTAGATTTTTGATAAAAGGAGATTCTTTCATTTTAAGTGTTGTATAGTTTCCCATTGTTTATTCATAAATCCACAATTTATCATTACCCTACCAAAGAGCACTTAGTTTCCACTTTTTTGCTATGTAAAAAATTTTCCCCAGTGAACATCTTTGTACGTGTCTCCTTGGGCATATGTCTTAAGAGTTTTTTCTTTATCCAAAGTTTAAATAGAAACCTAGAAATGGAATTGCTGGGTTGTAGGGCCATGATTCTTCAACTTTACTAAGCAGTGCTGAATTGCACATTCCTAACAGTAACTCATAGGAGTTCCTATTTTAGCACATCCATGTCAATAGTTGGTGTTATTAGACTCTAAAAATTTACACAGTCTGTCACTTATAAATGATATTGTCTTAATTTGGAATTCAGTGATTACTAGTGAGGTTGAAATTGTTTCACATGGACTTTTGCCATGTAGTTTTCCTCTGCAGCCATTTGTTTTTCTTTTTTCTTATTGATTTGTGGGGGGTCTTTATATATTCTGGAGAGATATATATATATATCTATGGTCAACTATATTGCAAATATCTTCAGATAGGCAATGCTATCTCTGTTATAAACTAAGTTCCCATTTATACCTTGGACCTGGGAATTTTCAAAACCAGTCCTGCATCCTTTTCCTTTTAAATAGACTTTTTTTTTGGAGGAAGACTAGCCCTGATCTAACATCTGCCAATCCTCCTTTTTGCTGAGGAAGACTGGCCCTGAACTAACATCTGTGTCCATCTTCCTCTACTTTATATGTGGGATGCCTACCACAGCATGGCCTGCCAAGCAGTGCCATGTCTGCACCTGGGATTTGAACTGGCGAACCCCAGGCCACTGAAGTGGAACTTAACTGCTGCGCCACCGGGCCAGCCCCATAAATAGACTATTTTTAGAGCAGTTTTAGGATCACAGCAAAATTAAGCACGATGTACAGAGGGTTCTCATATACCGCTGCCCCTCCCCCCCACCCATAGCCTCCCCCATTATCAACATCCTCCACCAAAGTGGTTCATTTGTTACAACTGATGAACCTACATTGACACATCATCATCACCACAAGTCCATAGTTTACATTAGGGTTCATTCTTGGTGTTGTACATTCAGTGGGTTTGGACAAATGTATAATGACACGTATCCACCATTGTAGTATCTCACAGGGCATTGTCACTGCCCTAAAAGTCCCTCTTGCTGTGCCTATTCATCCCTTTCTTCTCCCTAACCCCTGGCAACCATTGATCTTTTTACTAGAGTTTTGCCTTTTCCAGCATATCACAGAGTTGGAATCATAACAGTGTGTAGCCTTTTCAGATTGTCTTCTTTCAGTTAGTAATATGCATTTAAGTTTCCTCTGTGTCTTTTCATGGTTTGATAGTTCATTTATTTTCAGTGCTAAATAATAGTCCATTGCCTGGATGTACCTCAGTTTATCCATGCGCCTACTAAAGGACATCTTGGTTGCTTCCAAGTTTTGGCAATTATGAATAAAGCTGCTATAAACATTCATGGGCAGATTTTTGTGTGGACATAAGTTTTCAGCTCCTTTGGGTAAGTACCAAGGACAGCGATTGCTGGATCATATGGTAAGAGTATGTTATTTTTGTAAGAAACTGCCAAACTGTGTTCCAAAGTGGCTGTACCACTTTGCTAGATCCTTTTTAAGTCTTCCCTGTAGCTTCTCTCTCCTCTCACATTTTACTGTAAGCAGCAAGAAGAAGCTGGGTGGCAACTTCAACGTGTCCTGGAAATCTAACTAGATTATCCAGTTCCTTGGGAACATTTTCTACCTTCCATATTACTGGAGGTGACAGTGTTGTTAAATGTTCTGCCACTACATAACAAAGAACCACTTTCCTCCAGTTTCCAATAGCATTTTTCTCATCTCCCTTGAAGCTACTATTGGCAGTCCCTTAAAGGCTGTCAGACTTCTAATAGTGTGTTCAAAGAACTTTAGGCTTTCACTTACACCCTGCTGAGTCCTTCCAGCTTCCAAAGCCACACCCACATTTTTAGGTATTTGTCATGGTAGCACTCCACTCGTGTTACCCAAATCTGTATTAGTTATGTATTGCTGCTTAACAAATCACCACAAAATTTAGTGGCTTAAAGCAGTGAACATTCTTTCACAGTTTCTGTGGGTAAGGAATTGGGGTGGCCTAGCTGCGGCTGGAGGATCGACTTTCAAGATGGCTCATCCATATTGTCTATTAGCAAGAAGCCTCAGTTCCTCTCTGGTTCTTGGTGGGAGGTCTCAGTTCCTCAAAATAGGGACCTTTTCACAGGGCTTCTTTGGTGTCCTCGGCACATGACAGCTGGTTTCCTGCAGAGTAAGCAATCCAAGAGAGAGTGCAAGCAGGAGGCCACCACGTCCTTGTGACCTAGTCTTGGAAGTCAGACACCATCTTTTGGGCAATATTCTATTCATTAGAAGCAAGTCACTAAGTACTGCCCACAGTCAAGAGGAGGGGAATTAGGCTCTGCTTTGGAAGGAAGTCGTACTGAAGGAGTATGTGGCTATATTTAAAAACTATCACACTGCCTTTAAACTGAACAAAATGAGATACCAGCCATAAAAAAACATTATATCCCATGTTTCTGATACAATCATCTAGCTTCTTGCATTCCCCACAGAAGCATTTTTTAAGCTGTAGGTTCTGATCCATAGACAAGCCATGAAATCAACATATGGCATCTCTGAAATGTGCATGGCATAGAAGCAGCAGAAAGGGGGGCTCGAAGTTTTGTAATTTCAGATCTCCCTTTTAATCTCTGTTTTAAACTGTTCTATAGCATATGTATAACGTTTTACTAGTACATGAATAGATTATTTAAAATTATATTTAGCTCAGCTTAATTGCGAATAGTGCCCATTTTACCACGTTGTAGATATGTTCATTCAATACATTTTATAATGGTTTTAAAAAGTCCTGTATTTTTTTTTTTTTTAGGAAGATTAGCCCTGAGCTAACATCTGTGCCAATCTTCCTCTATTTTGTGAGTGGAACACCGCCATAGCATAGCTGACGAGCGGTGTAGGTCTGAGCCAGGGATCCCAACCCGGGTGCGAAGCCGAGTGCACGGAACTTAGCCCTACGTCAGAGGCCAGCTCCTATTTTTAATTTTTATCTTTTTAATATCAGCCTTGAACAGACTGGAAGTCACTTTTTTTCTTTTTTAATGCAAGCGCACCTCTTTGAACTCACTGATCTGTCTGCTCCCTGGGTGATTCTCTCAATGCACCTACGGCTTAAGCAGGCAACTCAGTTACTCTGGTTTTGCAAACGAGCGAATTAAGACTCGGTCTTGACTTAGATTTAATGGAAAGATCAAGATGAAGCAAGAACAGAGACTTAAAACTTTAGCCCCGTGACAGGCAGGTCATAAATGGGAAACATCAGAGGTAGTGATCGTGTATTCTATTTGACAGGAAAAAACCCTGAAGGAAATGACCTTTCTCAGTTTCCTGTACACATTTATTCTGTTTTACCCACAGACGACATGCTAACCATTAAGAACGTCCCAGCCTTGCTAAGTCAGGTGATTTTCCTAAGACTTACAAGCTTTACGTTGCAAGTTTTCAGATCCTGGGAACTCAAGGAGGAGGCAGGGGAGTGATTACGAAGGTGGAGTTTGGATTCTGAGAGCCTGGCTGGGAGGCCAGCGCAGAGGCTCCCCAGGTGTGGCCTCGGGCAAATTACTTTACCTCTCCAAACCTCATATTCCTCATCACGAAAACGGGCAGAACTAACTCATCCCCGTTTGATGGTTAAATGAGATAGAGTCGGCAAAAATACTTGGCACATAAACGTTAGCTAACTTTTTAGTTTTTTTTTTTTAAACTAAAAGAGGTGTAAGTGTTGAACTGAAAAAGCTCTCTCTTCCTTTATAAAATCCAGATAAACCTTTAAATAATTTAAATATGAGCAAGTGAGGTGGCGGGGTGGGGGTGGGGGATCCTTTCCTACCACGGTAGGACTCTCCTGCAACCTCTTTGCTACTGAAAATCATTTACTTCGTCTCGCTCCAGGCCGCGGTTGACACTGTCGGTCCACGTGGCTGGGATGGGGCGGGGAGGCGGGGTGAGGAGCCGGCGGCTGGCAGCGTTAGCGCCCCCGCGGGAGGAGAGCCCGGGCGGGAGGGATGGGGGCACCAAATGACCTGGTGGGCCAGGCCGCGCGCGGGCTCCGCCTCCAGCCCTCCTAGCACCGCCCTGGCTCCTCCTCCTCCTTCTTCTTCGGCGCTCCCCCGGGCGCCGGCTGTGGCAGCAGCGGCCCTAACTCGGGCCATCTGAGCCCGAGCTATGCGAGCCGTGGACCCGGGCGCGCGCCCCGCGCTGGCGCTGCTGCTGCTGCTGGCCGGGGCCGGGGTGGCGGCCGCCGCCTCGCCCCCAGCTCCGCCGCTCTTCAACGTGAGCCTGGACGCGGCCCCCGAGCTGCGCTGGCTGCCGGTGCTGCGGCACTTCGACCTGGACTTCTTGCGCGCTGCGATGGCGCACATCCTCGGGTGAGCGCGGGCGCCGGGGCGCGGCTCGGGATCTCGGGGACATCACCGGCGGCCGGGGGCGGAGTGCGGAAAACCCCAGACGCGCGCTGCCCAATGTGCTCCAAACCGAGACTCCTTAGCCGTCCCCTCCCTCTGCGACAGCCTTGCCCTCCACCCCCTCCCCCTCACCCCTGGCCTCTGGAGTGTGCAGGGGCGGCGGGGACCAGAACCAGAATTGCGGCTGCTCTGGGCAGCGTGCGGGTTAGCGATGAGCCGGCGCGGCTGGGTTGGCTTTCAAGTTCGGTGTCACCAGTGGCCCGCCCGTCCTCGAGCCACTCCGGGTCAGGGTGGCGCGCGAGTTGTTGCCCTTGGCTGCTCGGCTATCTAGTAGGGGACGCAGCCCACGTCTTCTTTGCAAGCCTCACTGGCCTTCCAAGACCGCCCCTTTGGGGACCATGCTCGCTCCCTGTGTCGGAGTTTTCTTTTCCCCTCCTGGACGCTGAAGATTGGGTGACCCGGGGCCTGGACTGTCTGCTCTCTGGGGAAGGGAGGCACCTAGCATTCACTCCTTAAGGATGAGAGCCTCAGGTACCAACCCTTCCCGCCGCCCTCCCATCCCCCGACACACACTCGCACCCCTCCGACCTCTGAGCAGATCAGACACCCTCGTGGTTCTTCGTTTCTAGGGATGGGGTCCCCAAGTGGGTCCATACGTTGCTTCAAAAGGCGGTCGGAGTGCTGGAGAGCTTCCTGCCGCAGCCCTTCACCGACGAGATCCGCGGCATGTGCGACGTCCTCAACATCAGCCTGGCCGACGGCCTCCTCATCAACTTGGCCTACGAGTGCTCCGCGTGAGTGCCCCACGCTGGCGCGGATTAACGTGGGACTTCCTGGGAACTCCTGCCACACCTGAGTGGGAGGAGACATGTTTTCAGTTTGATAAAAACAGGGTGGTGACCGGGCTGCCCAGAAACCGCCAGCGCTTCCTCTTTGCTTCTCTGGGTGAATCTGAGCAGCAGATCATGGGCTTCGAGAAAGAAAGCAACTTCTTTGACCTCAGTACTGAACTTCTCCTCTGCCTGAAGCCCCTTTTTCTCCCTCTCCCTATCCAGCCAGCATCCCACTTTCGAAACTCTGCTCAACATGTACTTTTCCCGGAAGTTTTTGGAACAAACCCCGCTGGAGTATGGACCCTCTAAGTTAACCCAGTGACCTTCCAGCCTTATAACGCAAGGGGTCGTCCCAGGACTTATTTGTCCCCTGTATTTTGTCCTCCACGTTTCCTACGGCTAGTGAGCCTGACTCCTCTTTCTGAGTCTGTTCCCTCCAGGGCTGGGGTGGCAGGGAACACTGATCTGGCTAACAAGGCCAGCCAGGATTTGGTACCCAGAGTGGGCAGGATAAAATGGCACACGGAAAGTAATAGGGAGTGTGTGGTTGATCCCAGGCAAAGTGCAAGGGAAGCCGTAAGTCTTTAATGGCTCAGTAACAGATCCTGGAATTAAGTGAGGTTTGACTTGGTTTCTGCCTTCAGGACTTGTTTTGCCACCAGACCAACTTCATCCAGTAACATCTTGTAGATACTTATAGCTTCTGGCAGCCAAAAGGTGATTTAAAAAATATATATATATGCTTGGGATAAGGAAACCTTACTGCTCCCTGGCATCTTCCCGGAACACCTAGGCAGAGTAGGTTAAGGAGTAATGTGGGGGCCAGCCTCGTGGCCCAGTGGTTAAGTTCCTGTGCTCCGCTTCGGCGGCCCAGAGTTTGGAGGGTTCGGATCCTGGGCTCGGACATGGCACTGCTCGTCAGGCCATGCTGAGCCGGTGTCTCACATGCCACAACTAGAAGGACCCACAACTAAAATATACAACTATGTACTGGGGGGATTTGGGGAGAAAAAGCAGAAACAAGTAAAAAAAAAAAACAAAACGCAAGATTGGCAACAGTTGTTAGCTCAGGTGCCAATCTTAAAAAAGAAGAAAGAAAAAAGAAGCACTGTGACTGCCTTCCTCTTTAGGGAAATATTTTAAGACATGAGCTTGTTAAAGTGCTTTTCAATTGAACTAAGTTAATTTTGCCATTCCTCATCTCATACCCCCATCTTTTTCCTAGTCTATCATGTGGCTTTCTCAATGAAAAAATTATCACTTTTTACTTTCACCTTCTTTTGTTGGAGTCACTGTATTCAAGCAGATAAAGCAAAAGTTCCAGTAAAAACACTCTAACTTTTGGATTTGATATTAAGGTATATACTGAATTTCATGACAACAGAAAGCACCATCAGACTCCACCAGCATTAACAAAGGAAACGTTCTGTTTTCATTTCTGATGTAAGCCTTTTTGAATCAGAGTCAGACTAGCTACCCTTCTTGAGCCCCCTGGGTGCCAGGCACTGGAGATGGTATTACCTGCTGTGATGTGGAAACTAAGCCTCAAAAGGGACAAATTGCTGAAAGTCAGGTGGATGGTGAGTGGTCAGAGGTGGTACTAGAAGCATGTGTCCCCACTGCCCTGCGAGGCCCTGTGCTTGTGGGCCACCTCACGCTACAACTTTTGGGCATGACATGGAAGCTCATTTTGAAAAATCATCTTTGAGAGAGATTCTACAAACTTTGCTTTAGCCAATTCCAGTCTTTTATCAGTCCCTTCCTGGACATGAACTCTTTGAAGTTAAGATCAGAAACCTTGGAAAAAATTAAAACTTGACCAAGCTTCCTTTTTTAAACAAAAAAATTAAGTAACATTTGTTTTCTCCTAATTTTAGAAGTAATATGTAATCATTATAGAACATTAGTTAATACAGAAAAGTATGAAGGAAATTAACCACAATCCTGTTACTCAGAAATGACTGTCAGGGGCCGGCCTGGTGACGCAGCAGTTAAGTTCGTAGGTTCCGCTTCTTGGTGGCCCAGGGTTTGCTGGTTCGGATCCCGGGTGCGGACATGGCACCCCTTGGCACGCCATGCTATGGTAGGCATCCCACATATCAAGTAGAGGAAGATGGGCACGGATGTTAGCTCAGGCCAGTCTTCCTCAGCAAAAAGAGGAGGATTGGCAGTAGTTAGCTCAGGGCTAATCTTCCTCAAAAAAAAAAAAAAAAAAAGAAAGAAATGACTGTCAATCCATCAAGGTATTTCCTCTCATTTGGGTTTGTGTGGATAGAGATGTCTCCCCCCACTCCCACCCCCCAGAAGTGGACATGCTATATGTAAATAATGTTCCACATAACATTACATATCCCCAGAGAAAATGGACATTTAAATATCTTAACAAACCTTTTCTTCTTTTCCTCGAAATACTTCTCTCTGGCTGGGAGTTCTTAAAGTATCCTTTTTTCTTATTAGCTCTGTGTAGGGAGCTCTAAGGGGAACAGGAAAAGTGCCAAGCCCCTAAAAAGTTGACCATTTTCCCAGGGAGACGAAATAAAACCTTTGTGGGATGCAATGGTTTAGTGCCATTGCGCTTGCTCTGAGAAATTCAGTGGAGAGGTGAGCTTGAGCTGGCTTTGAATGGTGTGTTAAATAGATGGCACTCTGCCAAGCAGAGCAAAGTTCAGAGGTCAGGGTGAGCCCCAGAATGGGTCACTTTCAGATTTAGATTAGGATGAAATCCTCGTTCAGTATGTTTTCAATGCCGCGTGTGCTGAGGGCAAGGGTCAAGTAACACGGAACCAACACTGGTGAGTTGTGTCCAGTAGTGCTTTTCATCTTGAATTGTGAGTCCCTATTCTTGTACAAGGATTATGTGGTGTGTGTGTCTATTATAAGGAAGAAAAACTGTTTTACTTTAAGGACTTATTTTAAAAACAAAACACTCATTTTCCTTTTTCTTATTTTTCTCATTCGTTCATGTTGGACTTCTCCCTTTTCTCAGATTCTGCACCAGTATTGTGGCTCAAGACTCCAGAGGCCACATTTACCATGGCCGGAATCTGGATTATACTTTTGGAACTTTCTTACGCAAGTTGACCGTGGATGTGCAGTTCTTAAAGAATGGGCAGGTATTGTCCGTAGACTATAAGATTCAGAAATCAGAGCAACTTGCTAACCCAAATTAGCAATCATTTGGATGGCCTGCTCCTTAAGTGTGTTATTGGTTTAAGATACAAAAAAATCAAACTCCTGGAAAACAAAACCACGAGACCGTTACATCAATTAAGCTTAGAGAAAGAAGGGTCAATTATTACTGAGCTTTTCCTTAAAGAGGTCAATCAGTTTTCCTTAGGGAAATCTCCATCGGGGATGATCATTTGTCCACTGCTCTGCTGAGTCAGCTCTTCCCTCTGCTTTCCCATGTCCTGGCTGCTTCTGGAATAGGGAGGGGCGGCATAGTGTCACGGCTAGGAACACCCAACTTTGGGGTCTGACAGTCCTGAGTTTGAATCCTGCTTCTGTCACTTCCTTCCTTTAAGAACATGAGAGATTACTTAAACCCATTTTGTAGACGACAGCTCAGAGAGGTTAATAATTACTTTATGGAGACAGTTATAAAGGTTCAGTGAAGTAATCTGTGGAAAGCATGTGGTAGATGCTTGGAAAATAGTGGCCAAATAAGAAATGGCCCTTCACTCACTACTCTCTTATGTATCATCCTTAAAAAATTATACCTGGATCACTTTATTTTCAACACAGTCCCTTTAGAAGTATAATCTAATATGTGCTTTTGTCATGTTTCTGTGTAAACGTCTAGCGAGATAGCCTTAATCTATGTTCACTGAGTACACACAGCATGTTATTGCAATGAAACAGAATAGAGCACACAAAAGCCAGATTTTGGCTTGGTAGGACATTGTTTAAGGACGAGGACCTCATTTCATGTGCTCTTTGCGTTTAGGGGTTGACTCCCAAATACTGAAAACTCATTTACTAAATAGTCATTTGGTCATCTGCTTTTACAAACAAAAATTTCTCATAAAAAATTCAAAAGAGCAGCAAAATTTAAAGTTAAAGTTTCTCCTTTCCCAATTTCATACCTTTACTTCACCACTATTAACAATTTGATTTATAGCTGAAGATTTACTTCAAAATGGTTTTGTTTTGTTTTGTTTTTAAAGTTTGGGACCTGAGCTAACAACTGTTGTCAATCTTCTTTTTTTTCTTTCTGCTTTTTTCTCCCCAAATCCTCCCAGTACATGGTTGTATATCTTTAGTTGTGGGTCCTTCTAGCTGTGGCACATGGGACACTGTCTCAGCATGACCTGATGAGCGGTGCCATCTCCACGCCCAGGATCCGAACCGGCAAAACCCTGGGCTGCCAAAGTGGAGCGCGCGAACTTAACCAGTCGGCCACGAGGCCAGCCTCCAAAAATGGTTTTAAGTGGTGACAATGACAGAATATACATGCAAAATAAATTCTGAAAGGAAATCTGCTAAAATGTACATGGTTATTACCAAATGATAGGACAATAATTATTTGCATTTACTACTTTAGCTTTTCTCTATTATTCTACAGTGAGCAAAATTCTTATAAGTAGACAAAGGATTAAATGCAATAAAAATAAATTATTTCTGGGGCTGGCCCAGTGGCGCAGTGGTTAAATGCGCACATTCCCTTCGGTGGCCCAGGGTTCGCCAGTTCGGATCCCAGGTGAGGACATGGCACCGCTTGGCAAAAAGCCATGCTGTGGTAGGCATCCCACATATAAAAAGTAGAGGAAGATGGGCATGGATGTTAGCTCAGGGCCAGTCTTCCTCAGCAAAAAGAGGAGGATTGGCAGCAGTTAGCTCAGGAGTGATTTTCCTCAAAAAAAAAAGAGAGAAAGGAAAAATGAATAAATAAATAAATAATTTCAACTGTTCTCTCCAGAACTCAGCCTAAGTAACAGTTGCTGCTTCAGTTGTGTCTCTTTCTCCTGGAGCTCCCGTGAGAAGTGGTCTATTGGTGTGGCTTTTCTCTCAGTGCTCCGGTTATTATGCCGAACTTAGCAGTTTACACTTGGGTATTGTCTTTATGCTGAGGCCCCTGGCTAAGAAATTGTTTTGCTAAATTAAGAACAGATTATCCACACAATTGCTCTCTTATCCTTGTTGGGTGTTCATAATTTTAAAAGTATTTTCACATACAGGACCTCATTTGATCCTCCCAGCAGCCCTGTGAGGCAGGCACGAGTCAACATTTTCATCCTTATTTTCCAGATGAGGGGGCCAGGCCTCACAGAGACTGACTTGCCCCAAATCAGATGAGGGAGATGTGGCAGAGGTGGGACCGAACCCCGGCCTCAGCCTGCTGTTAGCTTTCTTCCCCAAAACTCGGCCTTAGACTGTAAATTAGAGTCTCTTGCCACAGCTAAGGGTGTATGTTAACTGACCTGCCAGAGACAATTGGAAAGCACAGACATCTAGAAATAGAGTCAGTTTTTCAGAGCTGCACGATACAATATCTTCAAATTACATCTTATAATTATTTATAATTATGTATTATAAAATATCTTGGAAACTACAATGTGATTTTAATTTTCATAACTTTAATTTGCTCAGTCCTTCAAGAGTGACGCTAACACCAGGATCAGTATATCATGCAAATAAAGTGAGGGCTTACATTTTGTAAGGGCTTTAGTAGCAAGGTGGACTTATTCCCGTCTTACTGCCGTGAATGGAAATGGGAGAATTCATGGAAGGCCCTCGGTGAGTCTAGGGGAAAAGGTCATTTATAAAAATAAAGCCACTGCATTTTTCCCTTGTAATTTAGCCACCTTGTAATTTACACCCAGATGAGGTAGAAATAAATGATTAAATGAGAAAGATTACTGACTTAAGATTCAGTTTTCTAACAAAAAATATTAACTTAGGCCTGTTCATTTCTCAAATATAAAAATCTTAGTTAACCTTTATTGAACAGCATGAGCCAGGTACTGTTCTAAGTACCTCTTTTAAAAACGAAGTCTAGGGGCTGGCCTGGTGGCTCAGCAGTTAAGTGCGCACATTCCGCTTTGGCGGCCTGGGCTTCGCAGGCCCGAATCCCTGGTGCGGACATGGCACCACTTGGCAAGCCATGCTGTGGTAGGCGTCCCACGTATAAAGTAGAGGAAGATGGGCACGGACGTTAGCTCAGGGCCAGTCTTCCTCAGCAAAAAGAGGAGGATTGGCAGCAGATGTTAGCTCAGGGCTAATCTTCCTCAAAAAAAGAAGTCTAGCATCCGAAATAACTGCTAGAGTTTGATTTTTCTCCTCAGGGCCATATAATGGTGTCTTGCAATCATTAGCACTCATTACTTTAAAGTGGGAGCAATTCTTATAACTCATGGGAACATCGTGAGGATTAAATGAAAGGTGTATGCAAAATCATTTTTTAAGCATTAAAATTTAAATATGACTGTCACTGATAAACAGTCTCACTTGTTCCCATTTACTTCACAAAACTTATAAGATGCATGATATTTATCTCTTATAAAAAGTCAACACAAGTTTTTAAATCGGAGCCCATTTGCGACTTCTAGGATGGGGCTTCTTTAAGGTGTATGGACCCCTGAGTGAGGCCTGTTGATCCCTTCTCAGAATAATATTTGATAAATACATAAAATAAAGTGAGAAGGATTATAAAGAAAACCAGTTATGTTGAAATACAGCCATTTCAATGTTATACTTTTTCTTAACACATTAAATAGTAATGTTTAGCAGCGCGTCTAATAACTACCATGATTCCAGAGTAGTGATAAGTATGAATGACATTTCAAGTTATCTGCCACCACCATGATGTCTGTGAAAATACATAATGATTTCTGCTGGTGACAGAGTTGTAGGCACAGCCACGACTGCACGATTTGTTGCCTACATTCCTTATAGAAGGAGCGAAGTTGCAGTTAGATGTTAGTGAAAATAAAGATGGACCTTTTTTCCCATTCAGGGTGACAGATCCACTGAATTCTGTCCATGGGCCCCAATGTTAAGCCTTCTAGAAGGCCATTTCAGAGTTTTTATTCTATTTATTCATATTATGAGCCTATAAGAAACAAAATCCATGAAATTGTGGGACAAAGCAGGTGATTTTAATGTGTGTTTGGTTGGAATGTTAAAATGATACTTTATCTCTTGATTTCAGATTGCGTTCACAGGAACCACTTTTATTGGCTACGTAGGATTATGGACTGGTCAGAGTCCGCACAAGTTTACCATTTCTGGTGACGAACGAGGTAATCACAACAAACTCCCGAGTGTTTTTAGCCATATTCCTGTTCAGTTTTACTTGAGTGCTTCTTTCACTCACCCAATATAGCATGGTAGAGGAACACCTTCTACACTACCTGGCAGGGACTTCCATCCTGGGGGGAGACGGGCAGTGCACATGAAGGAAAGAAGCTGATTTCAGGTAGTGCTGCGTGCTACCTAGAAAGGAAAACAGGAAGATGTGATCATGAAGGAGGAAGTGGGCCGGTTACTACAGGTAGAGGGTCAGGGAAGGCTGGACTCACACCATCCAGGAGCCAGGTCTGCAGAAGCTGGAGGAAGACCATTCTTGGTGGATTCCAGAAATAAAAGATGGTAATGTGGCTACAGCATGGAGTAAGGGGGGAGTAACAGTAAAGGTAGAGAGGAAGGCTGAGGCCATGGTAAGGGCCAGGATGAGGAGTTGGATTGTAAGCATAATGGAAGCCTTAGAAGAATTTTAGGCCAGGGAATGAACAGATGTGATTTAGATGTTTTAACTGTCACTTTGGCTGCTCTGTAGAGCTTGGACTGTGTTGGGATTGGATGGAAGCAGAAGACTGAGGAATCTATTGCAGTAATCTTGAGGTTGTATGACGGCATTATACAGGCAACATCTGTAAAGCACTTTACAGTGCACTTTCTCTTAAGTTTTTTCTTTGGACCCTCACAACAGTCCTGTTAGATAGCCAGGGCTGATGTTATTAACCCTATTCATCATGCAGAGGAAGAAAATAAGGCTATGAGATGAAATAACAGCTAGTAGTTGGGAGAAGTGGTTCTCCAACTGATCTCTGGGGTCGTGGCCCAGTTGCTGTGTTTGTTGTACAACCTACGGCCATTCCCTCCATCTCAGGGTATGTCGTTCCATACCACAGTACGTGGGGAGCCCAGAGATAAGCTAACTCTTGTCTCTGTCTTCAGGAAAATGCGGCTGGATGAGGAGAAAGACATACACGAGGAAACTCTTAAAGTTTAGTGTTGGTCATCTGATGGTCCCCTGGTCGACTTCATGTTGTTGTTATTTCCTTTGGTTAGGTTTATTCTTACCTGTTTGCGTAAGGCTTTCCCAGCAAGATGCTGATTGGGTATATATCAATGTTCGTGGTAGTCAGGTCTTCACCCTAATGTATATTTGCAACATTTTCTCAAATGTCAGCTGTGAGTGAGGTTGGTTCTCAACCAGTGGTACCCAAACCATGGCATGCCAGTTACTAATATTTTACACAGAATGTCTGTAAACACATGTATATTTATTAAAAAGATGGGCTTTGTTTCCATTATCTTGTGACTCAAATTATTTAGCTAACTGTTTGTAGAAGGTATGAGCAGTTTAAAAATAACCAAGTTATTCTGTAACATAAAAATTTAATTAAATATTGTCAAACCACTTTTTAAAAACTTTTAAAACCTTATTTTAATGAAAACTTGTCTGCTATGATTGAGTTCAAACACCTGAACAATAAGGTAACATGTCTTGGTTAGTATAGGTAATTAAGATATTTAGTTAAGTTTCTGGACATAATGAAGAGTGCCAACAGTGCCTCTAACTGCCCTGGGAAAGGAAGGGGATCTGAGGAGGACTAACAAATGGCACCAAGTGTGGGAGGCTCAGCAGACCACCTGGTGGTTAAGATCTCAGACCCAGCCTACCTGGGTTTATATCTTGGTGCTATCACTTGCTAGCTAGGTGACCATGACCAAGGTGCTTATCCTCTCTGTGCTTCAGTTTCCTCATCTGGAAAGCAGGGATGATAGTGGCTGCTGTGAGGATGAAATGAGTTCATGTATGTCAAGTACTCAGGGCACTACCTGGCACAGAGCAAGGGCCAGAGAAGCATTTGTTGTTATTGTCACATTTCCAGGCCTGACCTCCCTCCGAATTGGAGTACCCGACCACCTTCTCAGCATCTCCGCTTTGATGTCTGTTGGGTCTCTCAAACTTGATCTGCTTAAGTAGATCTCTTGCTTTTTTCTTTCCCCTTTTCTTGCCCTCACTCTGCCTCCACCCAAATCTGTTTCTCTCCGGGTTTTCCATGTCTCAGGAAATGGCACTTCTCTTCAACCAGTTGCTACCAGGAGAATTCTTTGACCCCTCAATCCCTAAGTTTTGTCAGCTCTTCCACCACAGCTAGACTCCACCTGTCCATTCTCTCTACCTCTATGGCTGGGCTAGCTGCCTTCGCGCCTCCACTGCTGCAGCAGCTGTCCCTCTGGTCTCCCTGCCACTGTTCTCATCCTCCTCTGATTCTTTCTCTACCCAGCAGCTGGCACCAGCAGGCTGTTCCCCTGTTTAAAACCTACCATGACTTTCCATTGCACTTATACCAAATCCAAAGTCCTGACTCTGACCTCAAACTCTATCCCGTCACCACCTGCACCCCACATTTTATGCCTCTGTCCTTCTCCCTCACTCTGCCTGCACCTCACCTCACCTCCTTTCTTTTCCTGACATCTGCCAAGCTTGTTCCTGCCTTTGGGCCCTGACACATTCCAGCCTCCTGTCTGGAATGTGCTACCCATCTTAGCTAAATGTCCACAACCCAGACAGGCTGTTCTTACGCTCCTCTTGAAAGGAGTCCTCCCTCGTCACTCACGATTACATTGTTCTGTTTTATTTTCTTTATTAGAGTTATCAAAATTTTCTTTAGTTAATGGTACACTAGTTTCTTTTGTTCCCTGTTAATTTCCAAAGGTCTGGATGAGATCAGGATATGTCACATAGTTAGATGCTCATTGCTTATTTCTTGAATGAAATTTTTTCTTTGGAAATCCCCTACAGAGATTTTTAAAGACATTAAAAAGTAATTTTGGAGACTAATTATAAATTTGTTTATTTGTTTGTTTTTCTTGGTGAGGAAGATTTGCCATGAACTAATGTCTGTTGCCAATCTTCCTCTTTATTTTTTTTTTTTGCTTGAGGGAGATTAGCCCTGAGCTAACATCTGTGCCAGTCTTCCTCTGTTTTGTATGTGGGTCGCCGCCTAGCCTAGCTGACGAGTGGTGTAGGTCGGCACCCAGGATCCGAACCCATGAACCCAAGCCACCAAAGTAGAGCACGGTGAACTCAACTACTAGGCAACAGGGACAGCCCTGTAAATTTGCATTTTTCGAAAAATGTAAGCCCAAATCAAACAAAGTTCTGAAAGATATGAGTTCTCTACAGTCTTCCTAATACTGATTGGGCCACTTCTCTTGACAGCTACGTAATTTTATTTTGCCTGGGGTAATTAATCAGGAATGATTTCCTTTAACATAATTCTAATTGTTTCCAGGCACAAAAGGTTCTGCTTTCAAATATATATTTTTACATGTTTTTATGGTTGCCGTGAAATTTGGGCTTAATCTTGAAAACTGGATGCTAGTAAAATCACTCCTCATCCAGCGACCTTTCTCTCCCATCAGCTTGTACTGTGGGAAGAAACGAGATTTAAGGAATTTTTCAAAGTGGCACTTGGGCTGCTATTTGTGTATGTACTTATTGTTCCTTCCTCGACTCGGCAGCTAAAGGCTCGTGGTGGGAGAACATGATCGCTGCCCTCTTTCAGAGACACTCTCCGATCAGCTGGGTCATCCGCACTGTGAGTATGTTCACTGTGCAGCCACCTCCCCCGACCTCATCTTCTACACTGTGTTCGTGTGGGGATGCTCTGTGTCACTCAACAATGTTGTCTTTAATGTAAGAAGCTCCTTAAAAGAATAGGCATCTAAAGGTTTGCAAAATGCACATCAACCTTTGTGATAATACGTATTAAAGATAAAATAAGGCTGGACACTAAAGTGAGAGTTATAAATTATAATTATAAAAAATTATAAATTTCCAGTTATAAAATAAATAAGTCATGGGAATGTAATGTACAGCATGGGGGCTATAGTTAATAATCCTGTATTGCATATTTAAAGTTGCTAAGAGAATAGATCTTAAAAGTTCTCACCACAAGAAAAATTTTTTTGGGTAACTATTTGTGGTGATGGATGTAAACTAGATTTGGGGTGGGTCGTTTTGCAATATATACAAATATCGAATCATTACATTGTACAGCTAAAACTAATGTAATGTTATGTGGCAATTATACCTCAAGAAAAATAAAGAAAGTGGTTAGGACAGATTTTAATCAGTAGTAGACTGTTGCCATAGGGAAACGTGTCCAACATGAACTGAACTGAACTCTGATTTGTACAGAGGTGACTGGGTGTTTTAAAGGAAGAATGAGGGAATGGGAGGGGGTGAGCAGGGCCTCAGTAGAGTCAGAAAAGTGAAAAATTACAAAAAGGAGGGGTTGTCCTTGTGAACCCTATCTGGGATTGCTCACTGGCTCTTATCGAAGTTAGCCTCCTACTCTCCTGCAGGGACTGGGGCCAGGGGCCCTATCTCCAGGTGTTGCCTGGAACAAACAGTAAAGTCTTTTGACAGCTTTGAGTTTCCTCCGGCAGGTATTCTAAGAGGGGCTAGGGTCATTTTAGGGATGTGGCCTTGAGGTGTTAGAAACTATGTTATCATTTGTTCAAGTCTTTATAGGCCAAGGTTAAGGTCTAATCAAAAAGAGGGCTCAGAGGAACTGGCTACATTTTAGTCACAGAGAGACTCTTCGTCATAACCTAGAGTTTTCTGCAATAGCTCAGCACAATGTTCAAATTCACCCTTGTTTGTATCACCAGCTCTTTCCTTGTTGTTATTGAAGAATAGTCAATATTATCAATATGCCGTAATTTATTTTCCTGTTGATTTCTAGTTTGGGGGGCTATCATGAATAAGGCTGGTATAGAAATTCTTGTACGAGTGTTCTTGTAAACATATCAGTTGGGTAAGTACTTAAGAGTGGAATTGCTGGGTCATAAGTAGAAGGATCTTTAATTGAGGTATAATGCCATGCGGTTTACATGCTGTACAATTTATCTATTTAAAGTATACAACTCACTGGTTTTTAGTTTATTCAGAGTTGTGCAACCATGACTACAAGCAATTTTAGAACATTTTCGTTCCTCTAAGAAGGAACTCTTTCCCGTTAACAGTCACTGCCCATCTCCTCACTTCCTGAGATAGACAGTAAGGTACCTGCCTCACCCTGACTTTGCTGCCTGAGGGAAGTAAGCCGCCACTGCCTGCAGTATTTCTTACTGATGTTCTTTTGCTTCGTTCTCGTAGAATTCTGTTTGAGGCAATAGATTCTTTGATAGTAGTTGGGGATGGTATAGGCAATATAATCAAAAAAGTATTTCATAGCTCCTATTGCCTCACTTTATAATTTTACTGAGTTTAGAACAAATCAACTCAAGTCTAAATACGTCACCCTGACAGCAGTATGTATAAGGCAGGGAAGAGGCCACAGGCCCTGCTGTCGGTTGATGGTTTATGGTGCTGAATGACAGCACCTCTGCAGACACTGATATTTTGAATTTTTCTTTTGTTTGACCCTATGCCTGCCCCCACCCTTGACACTGTGTCTTGGCGGTATTCAGGATGAGTGAGCAGAAAATGTACTTCTTTCAAAAAGTGGTGGAAGAGTGATTGGGAGGGGCAGGCCCTCTACCCCAGGATGGTCTCGAGCAGATCAGCTTGAGGGAGGAGCACCTATGGAAGCTGAAGATTTGGAAAGTGATCCCCTTAACCGTCTGTGCCACAGACCTCTGGAAGTCTTCGTGAGCCCCAGGGTATCTGAACACCAGTTAAGCTCACTGCTCTAATGTAGCACGCTCTCTTTCATCTCCAAGCCTTTGCCAAACTATTCCATCCAGCTGGAACTCATCCCTACCCCCACTCCCAACCCCAAAACCACCACTCTCACTAGTCTAACTTGTCTCTTTGGCCTTAGCTCCTGTGATTCCTCCTCGAGATGCCTCCTCAGCGCCCTGGGTGAGGATGGGTCCCCTGCCATGACTTCCACAGCATGTCCTTCTCCTGTGTTGACACTCATTACACTGTGTCACCCTTGCCTACTGACTTTCCTCTCATCCTTGGAAATATGGGGAGAACGAGGACCAGCTCAGTCATATTCCCTTTTCTGTCTCCATGCCAGCACAGTGCCTAGCACATAGTAGGTATTCAAGGAATACCTGTTGAAAGAGCAAATGAGTGAAGAAACATGGGGAGTCCTTTTTGATGGTGACTTGCTTAGAGAGCACGCAGCCCATGTTTGGTGAGCCAGGCCTAGAACTTGTCAATAGTTCTTTCCTTTTGTGAGAAAAATCCCGCTGCAGTTGGCTCCCCACTGAGGTTTCTCCCATCTCAGGAGCCCTGATGACAAGAGGATGAGGTCAGAGCAGTTCAAGATTCATGGCTTAATATATCAGGAGAATGTGCTTTGGACCATTTGTCCATCAGTTGGTGTGAAGAACTGCTGTGTGTAATGATGCTAACGCAGGTTTGTCTTTGTTCAGACCCTGAGTGAATCAGAAAACTTTGAAGCAGCTGTTTACAAATTGGCCAAGACTCCCCTTATTGCTGATGTTTATTACATTGTTGGTGGCACATCCCCCCAGGAAGGAGTGGTCATCACGAGGAACAGAGGTGGCCCGGTGGACATTTGGCCTCTAGATCCTTTAAATGGAGCGTGAGTAGGATTAAAGGCCCTGGTTATTTTGTACCAATTATCATTTTTTAATTGGTGAAAATACAGGCATTTTTTTATTCCGATATATTTCTTCTTTAACTATGTCCCAATGACCTTGGATAAGACAAGGCGGTGTGTTCTGTTGTAGGTGGTTCCGAGTTGAGACAAATTATGACCACTGGAAGCCAGTGCCTAAGGGCGATGACCGAAGGTGGGCCTCTACCCTTTCTGGTTTGCAGTGTTTTCTTGTGGTCGGACGAATGTACCCCTCCTTTTACAGGAACTGGAGAGGACTACAGGGGCATCCTCTCCCAGATGTACCTGGGCCCCCTCGCCAGTGCCTTGGCTGGGATGGGAGAGTGTCGTGTGGAGGAGAGCACTGGAGGAGCCTCTTTGGCAGTTGGTTGGATGTTGGGAGGGCAAGGCTAGCCCTGGCCTCTGGGTCAGGAGCCCTAGATTCCACCACCAGCTCTGCTAATGACTCACTGACAGATGGGCCTCTCTTCACCCATCTGTAAAAGGAAAGGAGAGAACAAGATTCGTGGTTTTCTATAGAATTCTTTTTTGGAAGGAAAACATTTCCCATACTTGAATAAGTAAATAAACCAGTTGGGGGCTTTCACTGTCCCTTCTAATTTTGAAGATTCTGTAATTATAAATTGGTGCATCCCCAAAGTGCAGGTGGTTCTATTTTCCCTCTTGGCTTTACTGCTGTACGTGTTTGGTGGCGACTGCTCAATTCTGCAGCAAGGCGTTTTCACTGGCCCAGCTTCCCGGAGCAGACGTGGCAGTGGGCCCAGTTGCTGAATGAATTCCATTCAGTCTGGGACTAGGCGGGACACGTGCTTGGGGGCCAGAATCTGTTTTGAGGAAAGGAGATTATGAGGCTAGACCTTGCATTGTGCCACCCAAAGTGAGAGCTGGTGGAGTGCGAGGTTTCCTGAAGTGACCTTGACCGTTGTCCTTGCAGAACACCTGCCATCAAAGCCCTTAACGCTACGGGCCAGGCAAACCTCAGTCTGGAGACGCTCTTCCAGGTAACTTGTGTCACAATGTCCAGCTTTTACCCGAGATGTTTGGTGTCTTTGTTAGGAGTGATTAAAAAAAATTTTCTCCTCTGACTTTAAGCAAATGTGGTAGATAAAAATGTAAGAGTAAGTTTTACCTGGTTGAAAATATTTGAAAGAAAAACCAGATGACATTTGCTGAACTTGTTTCTGTCTAGGTGAACATATCTATCTTCACCTAAGTTTTTCTGCATATTAAAAAAAGGGCACAGTTGTCATATATGTTCTTTGTTTAGAAGGAGAAAGGATTCAAAAGTCTGTAACTCTGTCACCCCGAGACACGTGGAAGTATTGTGATTATTTTCTTCCTATAGATATTCGACATGTGTTTCTTCTACCTTTTAATAGTCTTTATGATATGCTTGTTTCCTGTGCAGGTTTTGTCCGTGTTTCCAGTTAATAACAAGTAAGTGGCATGTTAAACACATTCGTACGTCACCTGGAATGGTGGCCTTGCTCACGCACGCTGGCTGAGCAGGATCTGAGGGCTCCGGCGGGGCAGGCTTTCTGGGTGCTGTGGATACAGCAGAGGGCAAAACAGTGTCTCTGCTCTCAGGGGCAGTGTTCTACTGCTGGTTGGGGGGAGTGCAGATAATCAAGCATATCCTAAGGCAGGTGAGAAGGCCACGAAGAAAAACAAAGGTCAGGAGGGCAGAGTGATCCAGAAGGAGGAGGCAGTGACGTGTTCATCCTGAATCAGTCTGTTAGGTGGGGCCTGCCTTCACTGGTTACGAGCTCCCTAATTTCACTCTTTTAGAACTAAACTCTAGACGCCTTTGGCTTTCCTTTATCTTCCCAGGGAGTTTCTGCTGCCCCCACGCTCGTTCCACGGATAATTCAGTATCTGAGTTAATGTTTCCCTTTTAGCCTGTTCTCTTGAGAGTAGCGTCCTGTGAGCAGTGGCTTCTTGGGTCTACAGCCTGGGATTTTTCCCACATGCTCTTCCGGGTGAAGCCCTGGGCTGTGGCCACCACTGCCACAGGAAGCTCCTAGTTAAACCTGAGAGGCAGCCACCCCCGACCGTGTACAGGTAACTCTAAAGGTCCACTGCGACCATCACAGCAAAGCAGAAGAGCCCAGATTGTCATCGTCCCCCTCAAGAGGTTGCCCACTTGCGTCCTGCACACCCAGGACCAGCTCAGTAGGAGCGCAGACGCCTCCCTTTGCTCAGTGAGATAGGACTTAATTTACTAAAATAAGAGAGGAAGCGTCTGCAAGTCAGTACAGAGTTCGGTCTCCTCTTTTCCTTCAGTAACTTCCCAAGCCCAGCATTTCTTACTTTCTCATCATCCACTTCTGCTTTCCCCAAGGCAAGAAGGTCAAAATGGTACACTTCAGGAAATAGCCTAATACGGATAAAAGCTACACAGTGATTTTTAGTTTCAAATACCCAATTGATTTTTTTCTTTGCAATGATCCTCTTTTACACAAATACAAAATAGTGGTTTTCCTGGTTGGCTCCACAATCACTTTTGGGTCTGGGTGCTTTAAGATTGCTTAGGTGTGATGACGTTTTTAAAACTGGCCTTATTCTTTTCACTTTGCACCGTAATAGGAATATATCTTCAAAATATCTCTTTGAAAGTTTTTTCTTTAAGTATGGCCTGATAAAAAGATTATTGTTAAAAAGTTTATTCCATAAACAATATTGTAACAGCCAAATACAGAAAAACAAATTAGTATTTTACCACTGGAACAGAGGAGCTGTTCGGGTAACAAATGAGACCTGATGGGATGCTAGTAAACTACCTCTTCAGAGGTGAGGGAGCAAAAAACAAAAGACTCCCCTGATTTGTAGCATTTATTGACTTCTGTGATGTAAATAGTCCGACCTGGCCTTTTTCACGTTTACGATGAGCTCATAACTTCCTGCATATTGAACGATCGGCTCTCGGCAGCCTGTGGGAGCCGCTCCAGTGCACCCCGGCTGTACCCGCTCCAGTAGGGCATAATTTTGACCTTTTCATATTCATTTTAAAAATAAGGGTTAAAAACCTATTTTTGTGTCCTTGCAGTTTTCAAAATAATTATGTAAGTGAAGACTGTATCTTTTAAAAATTAGTATTATAATAAAATAGTTATATTTATTTTAATAAAGCATTTTTCATGCTGTGAACAGCCCTTATAATTTTGAATAGCTGATTCATAGGTAACTGAGTGTAATAGAATTAAGCATTCTCCAGGTAAAACTTTTAAAATGGGGCTAACCTTGTAGCCGAGTGGTTAAGTTCACACATTCCACTTTGGCAGCCTGGGGTTCGCCGGTTCAGATCCTGGGTGCAGACCTCACCTCATCAAGCCATGCTGTGGCGGGATCCCACATAGAACTAGAAGGACTTAAAAGTAGGATATACAACTATGTACTGGGGCTTTGGGAGGGGAAAAAAAAGGAAAATTGGTAACAGATGGTAGCTCAGGGCCAATCTTCCTCACCAAAAAAAATTTTGTATCTTAAAAAAACTTTATTAAAACTCTGAAATAAACATATTTGTACCTTTCCCCTCCTTCTTTTGAGTTATTTCCCTTGGCTAAATTCCCAGAAGTAAGGTTACTGAGTAAAAGGCTATGAATGTTTAAATGGCATCTGAAATGTTTTGTTGAAATAGAATTGTTAGAAATTAGAGACAGTTTACTGAGTAGCATTTTTCCCTACTGTATAACTGAAACCCAAGAGGAACTGCATTTAAATGATAGTAACCACTGAGCCAGAATTAACACAGAGCCTTAACTCTCAGGCCCTTTACATGTAATGATTCCTGTCAACCAAGGCTGTTCACAAGGTGTCAGGTTAATAGAAGTCAGTCTGAACAGACGCAGTTAACTCTGTACTGCCCCCTTGTGCTGTGCTACAAAACTACACTCCCCTGCATTGGAATTCCATCCTCTGCTGTGGCTATAAGCAGAGAAAATATTAAAACAGTGGTGGAGAATAGAATTCTGACTAAAGTAAATAAGCAACCAGGATCCTGCTCAGGGAACTTCCATTACCCTTGGACGAGCTCTGCACGTGCTCATAGTGCTATCTTCAGCTGGGCTTATGATTCTGCTGTGGGGCACTAGGGCCCTAATTCTGCCTATTCCTGAACAGCCCAGCTCCAGATGCTTGGAGCATGCACCCCAGCTGATGTCCAGGACAAGAGGTAGATGAAGGGAGTGCAAGGCAGGGGCCCTACTGTGTGCGTGTGCATATGTGTGCACTTGTGCTTAAGTTGTTAAGGTCTCTTGCTAGGCAGAATGTTGAATAAATGCCACTGTAGTTTTCATCCTTAGATCTGGACAAGTGGGCCCCTCTCTTGATCCCTGAGCTTTATAGGCTCCACTCTGGCCTTGCTCTGTCCCTCCCTTGAAATAAGGAATCCACTGGGCCAGGGGCATTTGCCCCCTGAGTCTGGCCCAAGTACTCAGAACCCTGGAATTCTCATCGCCAAGCCCATTTCCAGGGCCTGTGTGGTCAACTTCCCTGGGGCTGTTCTCCTGACGGCGGCGTGCAGCCATTGTGGACATCCTGTCCCTGATGGGAGGCCAAGGGCTGGCTGTTTGCTGGGGGTCATGCATGAAGCCTAGATGCAAAGGCCAAAGTGACCACATACGTGCCACTTGTGGGGTAGGGCGGAGCATGGGTGAGGGCCAAGGCCGGCTCTGCCTCACTGCCACAGCGTGGAACTCTGAGGAGTCTGAGAATTTTAAATTTGAACCTGGCCTTCCACAGTGTTGTCAAAATAGGAGGAAAGAACACTTTGTGTGGTCGCTTGAATTGTAAATTTTAAATATTCTGACATACGTGTGCCTCTATTTGTATTCTCGTCCCAGGTCTCCAGTGTTAGGGAAGGGCCTGGTATTTTTTTTTCCTCTTTGGAGTATTAGGGAAAATGATGTGTATATAAAAACTCCTCTCATTATTTTCAGCTACACGATTTATACCACGGTAATGAGTGCTGCCAGCCCAGACAAGTACATGACTAGGATCCGAAACCTGGGTTAAAGGTCAGTAAGCAGAAGAGTGAATTCACCTGTGCTATGAAAGCTTTGCTAAAGTTTTTTTTGGGGGGTGGGGCAGCTAACGGGGAGGTGAGTATGTGCTGGTATTTCATAGAAGATGGCAGCATCTTCAACATTTATACGTACAGACAATTTTCTGACAGGCATCTGGCATATGATTGTCATTTGTGTCAGATTGATGTCACTAATAGGTATTTATTTTGAATTGTTCGTATGAAAGCTAATCTTCTGGTGCCCAGTGCCATTTGCCTCTTATTCAAACCCTCTCAGGGCGAAGTGTCATCTCTTTGCTTAGGCAGAGGGGTGAATGTCGAATAAGCCTTGTGTGTCCTCAGATGATAGTGAGGCAGGCCCAGCACTTTTGCAGCATTTACTTTGCAGACAGATACTGAAGGCAAAGGCCACTTAGAGAGTGTATTTTAGGCATCAGTGAGCCTGTAGATAAGGGCAGACAGGAGGAAACAGCAGGAATCCTTTCTGCTCTCTCTAAAATCGGACTTCCTGGGCAGCTGCCTCCTGAAAGGACACCTTTCTCTCTTGCAAGGACCTTCTGGAGTCCGTAAACCTGATGTTTTGGTCACCCACTTACTACGGGGATGTTTAACATCAGTGTTTGAATTAAGTTCATTTATTTTTTTTCTTCCCTTTACAGATGATTTTTTAAATATGAAATTCTTGAAGAGCTGCACTTTAAAAAATCAAGTAAAAGGATCGTATTATTTTATGAACAATCCAGGCTCCTTCCTCCTGAAACTTGTCAAGCTTGTGAAGCGGGGCTGGAGGATCGCTTTGCAGCTTGTTTTGGTAACGTGGGTAACAGGCATCTTGCCTTCGCTTCCCTTCAGGGTGTGCCGTGAGCTTCTCGAAGCTTTCTCTGTCCTGCGTGAGCAACTCCAAGATACCTGGTCTCAGAGGGCAGGCCAGATCCTTGGGCTTTATTCTCAGCTTCTCACCGTAAGGCATAGCTCTGTTGTCTACCTCAGCTTATCAACTGAGCTGGCCAGACCTCTTGGTTCAGTATGAAGTGCTTCTGGAAGAGTCTGAGAAAAAAGACGCTTCTGAAAGAAATGGAGAAACCTAGTTCGAATAGCGCCTATTTGAATGTTTGTTAGTCTGACCTTTGATCATGTATTTCTGTGTGATGGGATTCTCATTTTTCATAATGTTTCTAATGTTTTTTAAAAAAACTAATGGACCCTCCTTTTTCTAAATAGCTACTTTCATACTGTTTTTGAAAGCAATATGAAACCAAATTATTTCTGATTGTCACTGATCATTACTTCATAAGATGTTGAAAGAGATGCTGGCAAGGAGAATAAAAATTTTTTTCCAAGAAATTTGGTCTTGTGTTCTCCCTACATTCTTACACTTGAAGTCACGTGGTTCTGAACAGCTGTCCTGAGGAACCAGCTCTCAGAGATGTTAAGTTCTTTGAGTGTCAGCATTCAAAGGCGTGCACGGCTGCTTTGTAGAATTTGATTTTTTTTCACGTGTACAGGAAAGAAACTTCTTTGAGGATGAACTCAGAAAAGGTTAAAAGCATACACAATGGAGTGGACTGGATGTTCTTGTTCAGTGTGCCAGCAGAAGGAAGGAAAATGGAATGTCTAGAGGGAAATGTTAGCCGGGTACAGATCATTCATGCCATGCCATGTTGCACACTTCCATAGGGGCCTGGAATATTCATGTTTCTTCTTGGACAGTGTTGGATCAACACAGTTAAATTTCTGTCATCCAGTGCCCCCTTCTTTTTTCTTAACTTTTTATTGAGATTATGATAGTTTACAACCTTGTGAAATTCTAGTTGTACATTATTGTTTGTCAGTTGTGTTGTAGGTGCACCACTTCACCCTTTGTGCCCACCCCCTACCCCTCTTTCCCCTGGTAACCACTAATCTGTTCTCTTTGTCTACATGTTTAACTGCCACATATGAGTGGAGTCATACAGAAATTGTCTTTCTCTATCTGGTTTATTTCGCTTAACATAATACCCTCAAGGTCCATCCATGTTGTTGTGCATGGGACAATTTTATCCTTTTTTATGGCTGAGTAGTATTCCATTGTATATATATACCACATCTTTATCCAATCATCGGTTGATGGGCACTTAGGTTGCTTCCACATCTTGGCTATGTAAATAATGCTGCAATGAACATAGGGGTGCATGGGACTTTTGGAATTGCTGATTTCAAGTTCTTTGGATAGATACCCAGTAGTGGGATGGCTGGGCCATATGATGGTTCTATTTTTAATTTTTTGAGAAATCTCCATACTGTTTTCCATAGTGGCTGCACCAGTTTGCATTCCCACCAGCAGTGGATGAGGGTTCCTTTTTCGCCACAACCTCTCCAACATTTATTTTAAGTTTTGGTTATTTTTGCCATTCTAACGAGTGTAAGGTGATATCTTAGTGTAGTTTTGATTTCATCCAGTGCCCTTTTAAAAATCAAATATCAAGAGTAATTTACCCTTGCCAGACATGTTACACTGCAATTGAGACTAGAAATTTCTACTCATTAGTCACATTCTATTCTTGTTTTCTTAAAAATGTACCTTGGCCTCTGGATGGAAATTTGGGGAATGCCCGAATTTTAACCAGGTGAAGCGAAGCCATCAAGGGCAGGAAGTGAGAAGATTACTTATCTAAATCTCTGGTTGCTTTGAGGATCTTTGTCCTTCATGCATGTCGTTTTGCTACGATGTGTCTAGATGTAGATATCTTTTTATTTAGCCTGCTTGGGATTTGTTGTGTTCTCTAAGTTTCAAATTTGTGTCTTTTTTTCAATTTTGGAAAATGCTCAGTTATCATCTAAGAATTGCTCTCTGATATTCTCTTGTGTCTTTTCTCCTAAACTCCAAGTATGTGTGTTGCATCTCCCTCCAGCTTTATTTTTCTTAGCCCCTCTGGTATCTGGGGATAAAAAGAGAGGAGTGGAGGGAGGATCCAAGATGGCGCCGTGAGTAGTCCTCTTTGTCTCTCCCCCTTCGAGTCTACAATTATTTGGACACTCATCGCTTAACAAAGGATATCCAGATAGCATCTCAGGACGTCTGAGAGACCCATGCGACTATACATCGGAAGGCGGACGGACTTCCCTCCGGGAGGATGTGGAGATAGGTGAAAACTCTCCGACCCCGACTGAACAGCCTAGTACCTGCAAGCCGCTTTCTGCCAACGGACGCCCCCAGAAGATCAACACACACCTAGGGCAGGAGCGAGCACACACCAGAGGAGTGACGGTGGAAACAGGTGACCAGAACCCTACCTAAACCCCCCGCAATTACTCCTAAATGCAGAGGGAAACTCTAGAGTTACACACCTGAGCCCGCGGGGAGAGTCTCGCCCCGCCATTGACAGGGAGATCCCGTCTAGTGTTCATGGCGCCCGGAGGGTCCAGAGAGAATCACAGAGGGTATGGCGGCCCCCTGGCTGCCACTGCCTGCACAGTGGGGAAAGGGATTGCCGGAGATCTCAGAGAGGACTGGGGCTGGGTGAAGCTCCAGAGGCTGGCTCCGCACCCCGGAGGGGAAGCTCCAGAGTTCCGCCCAGGCAGCAGACAAAACTCTCTGTCTGCCATTAGCGGAGGGGCCACGCCCAGCATTCACAACTCCAGGAAAGTCCCGGAGAGAATCCCAGAGGGCAAGGTGACCCCCAGCTGCCATTGCCCGCCCTGTGGGGCAAGGGATTGCCGGAGATCTCGGAGAGGACTGGGGCTGGGTGAAGCACCAGAGGCTGGCTCCGCGCCCCGGAGGGGAAGCTCCAGAGTTCTGCCTGGGCAGCAGACAAAACTCTCTGTCTGCCATTAGTGGAGGGGCAACGCCCAGCATCCACAACACCGGGAGGGTCCCGGAGAGGAGAATATCAGGCAGGGCAGCAGCTGACCAGCTACCACTGAAATCAGGATCTCCGGCTATCCCCCAGACAGGGCAAAGGGCTCCCCAAGTTCCTGGGGAACAGGACTGGGGCTGGGTGGAGTTCCGGCGACCCAGCTCCGTAGCCTAGGGGGAAACCCTACAGGCTCACAGCAGCCTCAGGGAAAGCCTCTGCACAGCACTAGCAGAGAGCACCCATCCGGGAGCCACAAGGCTGGAAGACCCCGGGACAAAAGTAGCATAGCTAGGTGAGCTAACCACAGACTGTAGAAGATGCCAATACCTCTGCTGCGACCCATAGTGGACAAGTGAGATTTTGTGGGTGCCAACAGTGACGGAGCGGCAAATATAAGTGATCCTATCCCTGGCCGCTGGAAAAGCCCATAACACCGTTGCAGACCCCAAGGAGGGAGCACGTCTAGGTGGGCTGCAACAGTAGGCACCAGCAGCCTGAAGCCCCCCCCGTGACGGCCCCCACGGCAGAAGAGGGAATCCAAAGGACCACTGTGACTATGAGGAGGGGCCCAGGCCCAGTTAGCAACTGCAGATAGGGTTCCTGGTTGGTGCAGTATAAACAGCTGCTCCCCCACCACACCAGCAGAAACAAGGGGAAGGAGCAACTAAACTCTATCTCTATGCGGAGGCACAAATCTACAACATCAAGCAATATGAAAAAATACATTAAATCTCCAGAACAGAAGGAAAATAACAAATACACAGAAAACAATCCCAAAGAAAATGAGATATATAACCTAAAGGATGATGATTTCAAAACAGCCATCATTAAAATACTCAATGAGTTAAAAGAGAATTCAGATAGACAACTCAACGAGTTCAGGAGCTATGTCACAAAAGAGTTTGATACGATAAAGAAGAACCAAACAGAAATACTGGAAATGAAGAACACAATAGAGGAGATTAAGAAAAATCTAGATGCACTGAACAGTAGGGCCGATAATATGGAGGAAAGAATTAGCAATTTGGAAGATGGGAATATAGAAATGCTGCAGGCAGGGGAGGAGAGAGAAGTAAGACTAAAAAGAAATGAAGAAACTCTCTGAGAATTATCAGACACAATTAGGAGATGCAACGTAAGGATTATAGGTATACCAGAGGGAAAAGAGAAGGAGAAAGGGGCAGAAAGCCTATTCAAAGAAATAATGGCTGAGAACTTCCCAAATCTGGTGAGAGAGATGGATCTTCAGGTGACAGAAGCCAATAGATCTCCAAACTTTATCAATGCAAGAAGACCAACCCCACAGCATATAGTAGTGAAGCTAGCAAAAGTCAACAACAAGGAGAAAATACTAAGGACAGCCAGGCAAAAGAAACTAACCTACAAAGGAACCCCCATCAGGCTATCAGCAGATTTCTCAGCAGAAACTTTACAGGCTAGAAGAGAGTGGAATGATATATTCAAAAATCTGAAGGACAAAAACCTACAGCCGAGAATTTTCTACCCAGCAAAAATATCCTTCAAATACGATGGAGAAATAAAAACTTTCCCAGATAAACAAAAATTAAGGGAGTTCATTGCCACAAACCTCCTCTTCAGGAAATCCTCAGGAAAACTCTCATTCCTGAAAAATCAAAAAAAGGAAAGGGGCTACAAAACCAAGAGCAGAGGAGATAAGTAGAAGGACAACAACAGAGAGTAACAGTTCTTCATCAGAACAGATTAAACCATGGGACGAGAAACAAAGGAAATTGAAGAAAACCGGAAAACAAGACATAAAATGGTAGTGGTAGGCCCCCACATCTCAATAATCACTCTAAATGTAAATGGATTGAACTCCCCAATCAAAAGACACAGAGTGGCAGGATGGATCAAAGAACAAGACCCAACAATATGCTGCCTCCAGGAAACACACCTCAGCCCCAAAGACAAACACAGACTCAGAGTGAAGGGATGGAGAACAATACTCCAAGCTAATAATGAACAAAAGAAAGCAGGTGTCGCTATACTAATATCAGACAAGGTAGACTTCAAAGCAAAACAGATAAAGACAAAGAGGGACAGTATATAATGATAAAAGGGACTCTCCACCAAGAAGACATAACACTTATAAATATCTACGCACCCAACCCAGGAGCACCAATATTTGTAAAGCAACTCTTAATAGAACTAAAAGAAGACATCAACAACAATACAATAGTAGGGGACCTCAACACACCATTAACACCAATGGACAGAACATCCAGACAGAAAATCAACAAGGAAATAATAGAATTAAATGAAAAATTAGACCAGATGGACTTAATAGATATATATATATAGAACACTTCATCAAAAACAGCAGGTTACACATTCTTCTCAAGTGCACATGGAACATTCTCAAGGATTGACCATATTTTGGGAAACAAAGCAAACATCAATAAATACAAGAGAGTTGAAATATCAAGCATCTTTTCTGATCATAATGCTATGAAACTAGAAATCAACTACAAAGAAAAAGCAGAGAAAGGTGCAAAAATGTGGAGACTAAACAACACGCTTCTGAACAAACAATGGATCATTGAAGAAATTAAAGAAGAAATCAAATATTATCTGGAGACAAATGAAAATGAGAACACGACATACCAAATCATCTGGGATGCAGCAAAAGCAGTCCTAAGAGGGAAATTCATCACAATACAGGCTCAGCTCACTAAACAAGAAAAAGCTCACATAAACAACCTCAAACAACACCTAACAGAACTAGAAAAAGAAGAACAAACAAAACCCAGAGTCAGTAGAAGGAGGGAAATAATAAAAATAAGAGCAGAAATAAACGATATTGAAGCAAAAAAGACAATAGAAAGGATCAATGAAACAAAGAGTTGGTTCTTTGAAAAAATTAACAAAATCGACAAACCTTTAGCCAGACTCACCAAGAAAAGAAGAGAGAAATTGCAAATAAATAAAATTAGGAATAAAAGAGGAGAAATCACAACAGATACCAATGAAATACAAGGGATCATAAGAGAATACTATGAAAAACTATATGCCAACAAATTGAACAACCTGGAAGAAATGGACAACTTCCTAGACTCCTACAACCTCCCCAAACTGAATCAGGAAGAAATGGAGAATCTGAATAGGCCAATCACAAGTAAGGAAATAGAAACGGTAATCAAAAACCTCCCCCAAAATAAGAGTCCAGGACCAGACGGCTTCTCTGGAGAATTCTACTAAACATTCAAAGAAGACTTAATGCCTATTCTATCTCAAACTATTCCAGAAAATTGAGGAAGATGGAGTACTCCCTAACACATTCTATGAAGCCAACATCACTCTGATCCCCAAACCTGACAAGGACAACACAAAGAAGGAAAACTACAGGCCAATATCACTGATGAACATAGATGCAAAAATCCTCAACAAAATTCTGGCAAACCAAATACAGCAATACATCAAAAAGATTATACACCATGATCAAGTGGGATTTATACCAGGGACACAGGGATGGTTCAACATCGGCAAGTCAATCAACGTGATACACTACATCAACAAAATGAAAAACAAAAACCACATGATCATCTCAATAGATGCAGAGAAAGCATTTGACAAGATCCAACACCCATTTATGATAAAAATGCTCAATAAAATGGGTATAGAAGGAAAGTACCTCAACATAATAAAGGCCATATATGACAGACCCACAGCCAACATCATACTCAATGGACAAAAACTGAAAGCCATCCCTCTGAGGACAGGAACAAGACAAGGGTGCCCACTTTCACCACTCCTATTCAACATAGTACTGGAGGTGTTGGCCAGAGCAATTCGGCAGGAAAAAGAAATAAAAGGAATCCAAATAGGTAATGAAGAAGTAAAACTCTCACTGTTTGCAGACGACATGATCTTATATATAGAAAACCCCAAAGAATCCATAGAAAAACTATTAGAAATAATCAACAACTACAGCAAAGTAGCAGGGTATAAAATCAACATACATAAATCAGTAGCATTTCTATACACTAACAATGAACTAACAGAAAAAGAACTCAAGAACTCAATCCCATTCACAATCACAATGAAAAGAATAAAATACCTTGGGATAAACTTAACCAAGGAAGTGAAGGATCTAAACAATGAAAACTACAAGACTTTCTTGAAAGAAATTGACGACGACATAAAGAGATGGAAAGACATTCCATGCACATGGATTGGAAGAATAAACATAGTTAAAATGTCCATACTACCTAAAGCAATCTACAGATTCAATGCTATCCCAATCAGAATCCTAAGAACATTCTTCACAGAAATTGAACAAAGAATCCTAAAATTCATATGGGGCAACAAAAGACTGCAAATTGCTAAAGCAATCCTGAGCAAGAAAAACAAAGCCGGCGGAATCACAATCCCCGATTTCAAAACATACTACAAAGCTACAGTGATCAAAACAGCATGGTACTGGTACAAAAATAGGTCCACAGATCAATGGAACAGAATTGAAAGCCCAGAGATAAAACCACACATCTATGGACAGCTAATCTTCGACAAAGGAGCAGAGGGCCTACAATGGAGAAAAGAAAGTCTCTTCAACAAATGGTGCTGGGAAAACTGGACAGCCACATGGAAAAGATTGAAAATTGACCATTCTTTTTCACCACACACCAAAATAAACTCAAAATGGATCAAAGACCTAAAGATTAGGCCTGAAACAATAAGTCTTCTGGAAGAGAATATAGGCAATACACTCTTTGACATCAGTTTCAAAAGAATCTTTTTGGACACTATAACTCCTCAGTTGAGGGAAACAATAGAAAGAATAAACAAATGGGACTTCATCAGACTAAAGAGCTTCTTTAAGGCAAGGGAAAACAGGATTGAAACAAAAAAAAAGCTCACTAATTGGGAAAAAATATTTACAAGCCACTTATCCGACAAAGGGTTAATCTCCATAATATACAAAGAACTCACACGGCTTAACAACAAAAAAACAAACAACCCGATCAAAAAATGGGCAGTGGATATGAACAGACATTTCTCCAAAGAAGATATAAGTATGGCCAATAGACACATGAAAAGATGTTCATCATCGCTAATCATCAGGGAAATGCAAATCAAAACTACACTAAGATATCACCTTACACCCGTTAGATTGGCAAAAACATCCAAAACCAAGAACGACAAATGTTGGATAGGTTGTGGAGAAAAAGGAACCCTCATACACTGTTGGTGGGAATGCAAACTGGTACAGCCACTATGGAAAACAGTATGGAGATTTCTCAAAAAGTTAAAAATAGAAATACCCTATGACCCAGCCATCCCATTACTGGGTATCTATCCTAAGAACCTGAAATCAGAAATCCGAAGAGTCCCTTGCACCCCTATGTTCATCGCAGCATTATTTACAATAGCCAAGATGTGGAACCAACCTACATGCCCAGAAACTGATGATTGGATAAAGAAGATATGGTATATATACACAATGGAATACTACTCAGCCATAAAAAAAGACAAAATTGGCCCATTCGTAGCAACGTGGATGGGCCTCGAGGGTATTATGTTAAGCGAAATAAACCAGTCAGAGAAAGACGAACTCTATATGACTCCACTCATAGGTGGAAGTTAATATATTGACAAGGAGATCTGATCGGTGGTTACCAGGGAAAAGGGGGGGTGGGGGGAGGGCACAAAGGGGGAAGTGGTGTACCCACAACATGACTAACAATAATGTACAACTGAACTCTCACAAGGTTGTAATCTATCATAACATTAATAAAAAAAAACAAAAGAGTGGATTTCTCTCTCAATGATCTATTCCAGGTAATTTAAATTTTTTCCTGTAAATCAGAAATATTTCTTCCATAGATTTATTTGTTTTTAATATCAAGGATAATGTTTTTATTTTAGATGGTCTATTTGGTACTTTTTCAAATCTGCTAGCATCTTTTTTCGATAGCTTTGTTCCTTGCTTGTATCTCTTTTGTTACTCTTTTTAACCTATACTTATTTTATATTCTGCTTCTGAATTCCATCATCAAGTCCTCCGGTGTCTGATTTTGCTGTTTGTTTTTTCTGACTCTGCCTTGTGGAGGTTTCTGTGGTGTCTTGTGATTTTGGATTGTGAACTCTTATTTCTCTGAAATCCTGAAGGCCTGGGTTGATGGTGTGCCCCCGAGAGAGGACGTGTGTTCGTTAATTTCTCAGTTTGTGGGTTCTCAGAACACTCAGCTTGTATACATTGAAGCCTTGATTTATGTTGTATGAGGACAGGTGTGTGGTTACAAATTCATAGCAAGAGCTCTGCCCCCTGCAAAGGCTGAAACATTTTAACTCTTCCCCTTGTATCCACCCAGGCCTTGTCCCTCTATCCTCCACTGCCCAAGGGAACGTCAAAGAACCCAAGGTTCTGAGTTCCTGGGACCAGCAAGTGCCCTGAGCCGTCGGGGCTTCACTGCCTGCTCACCTCCTCAGAGCCCTCTTTATTTCCCAGTCTAGCTTTACTCCCTTTGTTCTCTCCA